>NW_007247129.1:53146-99330 GCF_000164805.1 Carlito syrichta
GTCTAGCTAGGGGACCATCGATCTTGTTTATCCTTTCGAAGAACCAGCTTTTTGTTTCATTGATTTTTGTATTATCTTTTTGTCTTCTGTGTTCTGGATTTGGGCTTTTATTTTGGTGATCTGGATTCTTCTGCTGAAATTAGGGTTTTTTTGGTCTTGTTTTTCTCGCTTCCTTAGGTGGCTTCTTAGGCTGTTAATCTGTGAGCCTTCCATTTTCTTCATGTGCCTTTGTAGGGTATAAATTCCCCCTCTTGCTATAGCTTTCATGGCGTCCCAGAATTTTGGTAAGATGTTTCTTCATTTTCATTTGTTTCCAGGTATCTTTTAATCTCTGTTTTGATTTCATCATTGACCCAGGAGTTGTTTAGCATCATGCTGTTTAGTGTCCATGACTTTGTGGCTTTTGGGGAGACCTTGTTGGTGTCAATGATTATTTTTATTCCACTGTGGTCTGAGAAGGTGCATGGTAAAATTTCAGTCCTTTTAAATTTCCTTATGCTTGATTTATGGCAAAGTATGTGGTTGATCTTGGAGTACGTTCCATGTGATGATGTGTAGAATGTGTATTCTGTGGTCTTTTCATGGAGGGTTCTTTAGGTATCAATTAAGTCCATTTGATGAAGGGTCACATTGAGATTTCGGATCTCATTGCTGATTTTTGTCCTGATGATCTATCTAGGGTTATGAATGGGGTATTGACATTCCCAGCTTAGATGGTGTTGGAGTTGATATCTTTTTTTACTTTACCTAGGAGCGGTTTTATGAAAGTTGGTGCTCCTATGTTTGGTGCATATATGTTTAGGATGGATATTTCTTGTTGATGGATTGAACGTTTTGTCATTATGTAGTGGCCTTCTGCATCTTTTTAAATTTTTGATAGCTTAAAGGGTATTCTGTCTGAAATTAAGATCATAACTCTGCCTTTCTTTTGTGTTCCATTCACCTGAAAATTTGTTTTCCATCCTCTCACTTTGAGTCTGAGTGTCCTTTCTGGTGAGGTGAGTCTCTTGAAGGCAATAGATTGTTGCCTGGTGATATTTTATCCATTTTGCCATTCTATGTCTTTTTAGTGGTGCATTTAGTCCATTCACATTCAAACTAATTATTGAAATGTGAGAGTTGATCCCTATCATAATGTTCTTACAGCGTTGTTGTTCTTCCTGTTTGTGTGTTGTCTTTCTTTTGGTCTTAGAGTTGGATCATGTGTGTTTTTAATCTTTTGCCTGTACTCTTGTGAAGAGTGTTGTTGTTCTTTTTTCTTTTCTTCTGTGTTCCATACTTTCTCAAGTGTTTTTGTAGAGTTGGTCTGATGGCAGTGTAGATTCTTAGGGATTGGATATCTGGGAAAGATTTCAATCTCCCTCACTGATGAAGCTTAGCTTGGCTGGGTAGCTTATTCTCGGTTGAAATTGTTTATCTTTTACAACTTTGAAAATAGGGCTCCAAGCTCTCCTAGCCTGGAAGGTTTCTGTAGATAAATCTTCTGCTATTCTAATTGGTCTTCCCTGGTATGTAGCCTGACCTTTTTCTCTTGCAGTCTTTAGGATTTTTTCTTTTATACCTACTTTGTTTAGGTGAATGATTATATGTCTGGGAGTTCGTCTTCTCATTTGTTGTCTTGCAGGGGTTCTCTGAATCTCTTGTGTTTGAATTTTTTCATCCTTGATGAGATGAGGGAAGTTTTCTTGAATGATTTCATGAACTGTTTGTTCCAGTGTGGCCTCTGTTTCTCTCTCTGCCTCAGGAAGGCCAATTATTCTTATGTTTGGTCTCTTGAAGTGATCATTCATCTCTTGAAGGTTTTGTTCTGTCTTTTTGAGCTTCTTTTCTATGCTTTTGACAGTTTGGGTTAGTTCTGTGTTTTGGTCTTTGAGCTCTGAGATTCTTTCTTCTGCCTGGCTAATTCTGCTTTCCATGCTTATTAGTTTGTTATTTATTTCCATCACAGTATTCTTTATTGCTGTCATTTCTGACATCTGCTCCTTCCTACTTTCCTCTTGTCTCTCCTCAATTTTTTTAATTCTCTTTATTAATGTCTTGATATCTGGGTTTGTTGCATGTGACCAGTCATTCTGGGAGCTCTTCATTGTTTGTGTTCCGGAATCTGTTTTCTCAGTGTCTGATCTCCCAGGGGTCTGTGTGAAACCTATATTCTTCTTTTGGTTTTTCTTCATTTGTGCAGATTTTTCCCCATCCCTACTTTTTCCTTCCCTCCATGTCACTGTCTTCTTTAATTCTGTTATTCAGGGATAGAGGGGTTGATTTTACTTCTGTTTGTTCAATCGCCTATTCCTTATGTATGCCCTCTACTTTGTTCAATTCTGGCATTGCACTGTAGGTTAGGGGTGGTCCTTGTTGCAGATTTGAGATTTACTTAAGGGGGGAGCTGTGATTCGAAATCTATCTGTAGGTTCTGGTATCCAGCGACCGGTGTATGGATAATCTGAAACCCACTTCCCACTGCCTTGTAATCTGTCCATGCAGTGGGGCTGTGGGTTTACTTCCTGAAATAAAATGTGGTTAGCAGAGGGAAGAAAATGGAGCAGACAGTGGGGGGGAAAAAGGGGTGAAGACAGAGAGGAGTAAGGGGGGAAACAGACGAGTGTACCAACACATAGAGAGAGAGATCTTAACTGAAACAGATAAAAACAATAGACCACGGTTACAGACTAACCAATTCCCATGCAAAAAAAAAAATAAAACATACAATTGCTAACATACAAGCTAACCAACCACCTTACTGGTGTGTTGTTCCTCTATACAAAGATATGGTTTACAGAGAGAAGAAAAGAGAAGAAAAGGAAGAGGAAAAGAAAAAAACAAAATAGTAGGAATAGAATTGTCATTAAACTAACAGAACCAATCGAGGACACTCTGAGACTTTTCCTTTAAGTCCAATGTCCTTTCAGCTCTGATTTCTAGCTGTCTTTTCAAAGTGGTAAATTAGTTCGCAGTTAGGTTCAGTTGCCCCTGGCCTGCTGTGAAGGATAGTTCAGATCACCCTCAGTTCACCACTCAAATCTGGCCTGTGTCTGTTTTTCAAGCTTGTTTCTCCCATTTCAGTGTTGTTACCTTGAATCGCCAGCAGGTGGTGCTATCTCAGCTGCTCACCCCAGAGGGGATGGAGCCATACAGGAGTCGGGCAGAGGCTGGAGAGGGAAGCCTGCTTCAGGACACATGGAAGGAGACCCACAGCTGGCAGGACGTCATGGTGGCAGCAAATGTGACAGCGATCCCAGCAGATCTTGCCTGCAGGGACTTCAAGGACTGAAGTCATGGATCACCTCAGGCACGGATGGCACAATGTACTATGGCCACTACAGAGGCTGCAGCGATGCAGCGGCTGCTGTGTCTGCAGTTGCACCGGCTGTCCAGACCACTGCGATGCCCCAGTGGTGGCGACAACCAAGCTTCGTGTCATGCTGCTGATGTTGGGATCCACAGCCCCTGGGGAGAAAGTCAGAGATCCTCTGCATTCTCCTTTGCAGAGGGTTTCGTAGACCAGGCTCCCCCGTCACCATCTTGCCAGAAGTCTGCAGTAAAATTTCAATCCTTTTAGATTTGCTTATGCTTGATTTATGGCCAAGTATGTGGTCAATCTTAGAGTACGTTCCATGTGGTGATGAGTAGAATGTATATTCTGTGGTCATTGGATGGAGTGCTCTGTAGGTATCAATTAAGTCCATTTGGTCAAGAGTCACATTGAGGTTCCAGATCTTGTTGCTGATTTTTGTCCTGATGATCTGTCTAGGGTTGAGAGTGGGGTATTGAAGTCCCCAGCTTTGATAGTGTTAGAGTTGATATCTTTTTTGAGTTTACATATTACCTGCTTTATGAAAGTTGGCGCACCTATGTTGGGTGCATATATGTTTAAGATGGATATTTCTTGCTGATGAATTGAACTTCTTATCATTATGTAGTGGCCTTCCATATCTTTTTAAATTATTGATAGCTTAAAGGGTATTTTGAAATTAAGATTGCGACTCCTCCTTTCTTTTGTGTTCTGTTCACCTGAAACTTTGTTTCTCATCCTCTTACTTTGAGTCTGTGAGTGTCCTTTCTAGTGAGGTGAGTCTCTTGAAGGCAATAGATTGTTGCCTGGTGATATTTTATCCATTTTGCCATTCTATGTCTTTTCAGTGATGCATTTAGTCCGTTCACATTCAAACTAATTATTGAAATGTGAGAGTTGATCCCTATCATAATGTTCTTACAGAGTTGTTGTTCTTCCTATTTGTGGGTTGTCTTTCTTTTGGTCTTAGAGTTGGATCATGTGTGTTTTTAATCTTTTGCCTGTACTCTTGTGAAGAACATTGTTGTTCTTTTTTCCTTTTCTTCTGTGTTCAATACTTTCTTAACTGTTTCTTGTAGAGTTGGTCTGGTGGCAGCCTAGGTTCTTAGGGATTGGATATCTGGGAAAGATTTCATTTTTCTCTCACTGATGAAGCTTAGCTTGGCTGGGTAGCTTATTCTTCATTGAAATTGTTTATCTTTTACAACTTTGAAGGTAGGACTCCAATCTCTCCTAGCCTGGAGGGTTTCTGTAGATAAATATGCTGCTATTCTATATGATCTTCCTTGGTAGGTAATCTGACCTTTTTCTCTTGCAACCTTTAGGATTTTTTCTTTTATTGATACTTTGTTTAGTCGAATTATTATGTGTCTGGGAGTTGGTCTTCTCATTTGTTGTCTTGTAGGGAGTCTTTAAATCTCATGTGTTTGAATTTTTGCATCACTGGTGAGATGAGGGAAGTTTTCTTGAATGATTTCATGAAATATTTGTTCCAGTGTGGCCTCTGACTCTCTCTCTGTGCCTTAGGAAGGCCAATTACTCTTAGATTGGGTCTCTTGAAGTGATCATTCATCTCTTGATGGTTTTGTTCTGTCTTTTAAAGCTTCTTTTGTATGTTTTTGACAGTTTGGGTTAATTCTGTGTTTTGGTCTTCTGAGATTCTTCTGCTTGGCTAATTCTGCTTTCCATGCTTATTAGTTTGTTATTTATTTCCATCACAGTATTCTTTACTGCTGTTATTTCTGTCATAAGTTCCTTCCTATTTTCCTTTTGTCTCTCCTCAAATTTTTATTCTCTCTATTATTGTCTTGTCTGGGTTTGTTGCATGTGACCAGTCATTTTGGATGTTCTTCATTGTTTGTTCTGAAGTCTGTTTTCTCAGTTTCTGACCATCCAGGGGTTTGTGTGAGCCCTATATTCTTCTTTTGGTTTTTCTTCATTTGTGTAGATTTTTCCTCCCTACTTTTCCCTTCCCTCCACTTCCCCATCTTCTTTAATTCTGTTATTCTGGGTTGGAGGGATTTCTTTTACTTCTGTTTGTTCAATCTTCTATTCCTCCTAATATATTTCCTCTTGCTTTGTTCAGTTCTTGAGTTGGACTGTAGGTTGAGGGCAGTCCTTTTTGCAGTTTTGAGATTTAATAAGGGGGGAGCTGTGGTTCAAAATCTCTCTGTAGATCCCGTTATCCAACAACAGGTGTATGGATAGTCTGAAACCCACTTCCCACTGCCTTGGAGTCTCCATGTTGTGGGATTGTCGGTTTACTCCCTGAAAGCAATATCAGGTTAACTGAGAGAAGAGAATAGAGCAGGCAGTGGGGGGAAGAGGGGTTGGAGAGAAAGAGGAGTGAGAGGGAAAACAGGTGAGTGTACCAACTGGCAAGTGAAAAGAGACACAGATACTGAAGCAAATAAAAAGAAAAACAATAACTATGACTGAAAACTAACCAACAACCATATAAAAAACTAAAATATACAATGATGCTAACATACAAGCTAACCAAACTCCTAATTGGTGTGCTGTTCCACTATACAAAGATGGGGTTTACAGAGAAATAAGAAAAAAAGGGTGAAAAAAAGGAAACGGAGTAGATTAAATCAGTAAACTAACAGAACCAACCAAGCACACTCTGAGACTTTTCCTTTAAGTTCAATGTCCTTTCAGCTCTGATTTCTAACTGTCTTTGCAGGCTGGTAGAATTGTTCACAGTTAGGGTCAGATGCCCCTGGCCTGTTGTGGAGAAGAGTTCAGATACGGGCTCCTTCCCTGTCTATTACTGAGATCTGGCCTTGTCTATTTATCAAGGGGGAAGAGCATGTCATTCCTGTTTTGATGTTGTTACCTTGGATCCCCAGCAGGTGGTGCCATCTCACCACTCCTTTAGACCTTTATCTGCAGCTGCTGAAGCCTGCAGTTCAGAGGGGAGGGAGCCGGCGATGGTATTCGTGCTGGTGGCGGCCACCTCCCCATACACAGGGGGAGCTCCACAGGCCGGGCTCCAGGCGAGGGGTGTGGCGTCTCAGTGATAGTGGCAGCAGCAGCTGCAGCAGCGGCAATTTCAGAAGATCCTGCTTGCGGAGGCTTCATGATCCAAAGTCATGTGTCACCTCAGGCATGGGCAGGCAATGACTGCAGCAGCAGCATCCACAGCTGTGGGAGCAGCCCAGCTGCTGTTATGTTTGAGCAGTGGTGGTGGTGGCAGCTGAGCTCCCTGTGAAGAGCAGTCTGCTGAAGATGGGAGCTGCAGCCCATCTGAGAGAGCTAGGGTCTTTATGAGTGTTCTCTTTTGTGGAGGGTCTCACAGACCATGCTGCCCCATCACCATCTTGCCAGAAGTCCAACCCTGAGAGGATCCATAAGCATTTCTGTGGACAGAGTAGGCTCTGTGCAGTGGGGATAATGCTTCTTCTTGAGCCTTCTGCCTCCCAACCCAGTCCTCCATAATCCTTGATCAGATAAAGCAGGCTCAAAGCAGCCAAAATGACTGCTACAAAGTGAGGACCGGAAGTCTGAATCATTTTATAGCTTCTGGGTTTCTATTTTATATTTTGCTGAGATATTCCTTTTCCATCACCAGAATTTCTAAGAACACTAATCCCATACTTTCTTTCTCGCACATAAGTATTTATTTTAAGATATATTTAATCTATTTACAAATTATTTATTAAATGATCCATCTCTTTTTACCCTGATTTGAATTGTCAACTTATAAGACATTTAATTTGTATATGTATTTGGATTCATAGCTGAACTTTCTTTTACATTTCATTCATAAATGACAATATATTTAGAATATTCTAGATTTCTAATATGTCTTTAATTTCTGGTATAATTGTTCTCCATCTCAGTTTATTTTCTTTTTCAGAATATTTATGGCTATTCTTATATATTTATTTTTTTCACATGAATAATTACATTGGATTTATGCAGATAATTAACTTCTTTACATTAATGAAATTTCTTACCAAGAACAAGTTATAGTATTTTCTATTTATTAAGCTTTCCTTTATTTACTTCTGCATTTTTGAAATACTTAATAAAAATTTTATTTCTGAAATCCTTTACTGAACTTGAGAAAGACTATAAAATATTTCCTGAAACATTAATTCTATATATGCTTTCTTCTATTTTTGCAAAATTTTGTCATATTTCAGTAGTGTGTGTTTTTGAGCTATCTTTAGGAAATTGACTATCTGAGAAAGCATGAAACAAGCTGTTAGTAATTTACTAAATATTTAAATACTGTAAATATCATTCAGGAAATTATCCAATAATCTTTTCCTTAATAACAAATACCATGCTATTCTAGAGAATGTCCTATTGACAGTAAAAGGTTATATTTACCTTGCTAGTAACTTTATACATTTGAAAATGGAATTTGATATATATAGCAGAATCTGACTCAAAAAGAACAATTCAGCAAGAAAAACATCTAAGTGCTGATTGTACATGGTCTTTTAATTTTTTTCTCCAAATATAAATCGTGGAAAGTTTTAAGATCTTGAATTAGGAAATGAATGTGTATCATCCTCTTCCCACTTTTCCCATGATACATTGGTTGAATGCATGCCACCAATGGCATGCTCTCTGATGACAGTTAGAAGTCCCCAGTGTATGATTATGTGTGTATATGTGCATGTGTATATACATATACACAGGTTTGGCTGTTTTATTTCTCTGTGGTCTGTTTTGTACTGTTTTCTAGCCTCTTCCAATGATGTCTGGGTCATCGGCTTATGTATTGGTGGCTTCAGTTCTCCAACAGCTAGATTTAAAATCTTTAGGAAATTTAAAACAGTCATTCTAAATGCTTTCCACTTCATCTGTAGATATTCTTGAAATCAGAAATACATTGCTCAGCCTCAGAGTTTAGCTCACAATCTTGGTAAAATTCAGTAAGGGCTCCAGGGCTAGGGCTGGACCAGCAGATCTACTGCATGCCTGAAGAGCTTGTCTGATATTTCCTCAGTGATTATAAGTTTTTAAATTTGCATTTGTGTATCAGTTCTGTGCATTTTTAATGTAGTTTTTTTAAGAGTTTGTAAATTGCTATTTTCAGTAGTGTTATCCATTTAAATGTTAGAATCTATTATATTTATAATAGGACATTTTAAATATGCATTATAGATTGAGAGCAATGGCTTAGGGATAGGAGATAGTGCAGAGCCTGGGGACTCAAGAAAAACTCAAGACCTGAACAAAAAATTGTGGAACAGGGTCACTCTTGAAACCTAGAAGGAACATCAGAGGTACAAAATAAGGGAACTCAGATCTCGACACATAGGTAGCCTCATAAGAATTTACACTAATCTGTACTTATATCATCTGTCACTTTGTGTTTATTTGTTGAACTACCTTTATTTCCAACTAACTGTGATGTCCTTCAGAGTAGAGTTCAAATCTTGTTTATCTCTGAGTTTCAAGTAAAAACTCCAGAGGTAGAGTGGCTGTTGAATGAATTGTTATCAATTCATGGTTCTTCTGTGCCATCTTTTGGTGACTATCCAATATTTTTTCTATGTACTCTTCAATTTTATGTGATCCTTATTAGGTAATTCAGCTTCTTCCAAACTATCTAAAATTTCACTGCAAAGGAACCTAATTAATCTTGATTTAGACATATTGAGTTTGAAGCATTTGCAGGAAATATAAGTATAAATGCCATGGTGAAGGAAAAAGAGGATTGGAATTCTGAAATTTTTCTTTTAATATAGTATACTTGATCATTCTCACAGTAGGTCTCTTAGTACAATCAATATTTAAAAGGTGGTTTTTGAAATTTCTGCCTTGTATAGTGTAGTAAAAGTAACAATATTGGCTTTTCTCCTTGATGTTTTCAAATTCATCTCCTGAAATGTGTAGAAATGCAGTGAGATAGTCCCTGAACCTGAATATTTGAAATAATATTATCATAAGTATAAAAAAGATTAAATATGGTATGGGTGATACTTAAGAAAAATTTTATTTTTTTTATTTTATCTGCTATTTTATTTTATCTACAATTCATAGTAAATTTCACTAGGAACTGTTAGTTACTATTAAACATTGTAACTTGATGTTACTGAAAATGTATATTGATTCATCTGATAATAAAAAATATGGTCTTTTCTAATTCAACCTTAATTACTCCTATGTCCCTGACACATTCTTTAAATGCTACAGACTATTTTTTCTTTGCTTATTTTGTAACATGTATTTGGTGAATCTATAGAGATGAGAGTTGTCTAAGTGTTCTGCCAGTTCTTAATTAAAAGTCATCTGACATTTTTTGAATATAGTAATTTAAAAAGTAGTAGGCCATCATGATGGACATGTGATCTACAAGCAAAAAATAATACCCTGAAAAAAATTGCTGATCTTTAATTTAAATCCAACCAGAAATTCAAATCATGTATAAGTTACTTACCACAGGAAGTTTTGTTGAAATGCTAAAACTGGTATAGAGCAGTAGAAAGTCAATTCTACTCATGTGAACTTTTTGGCAAGTAACATTTAAAAATATATTTTATTTTTGATTAAAGGAGTACATGTGCAGGTTTGTTACATAGCTATATTGCATGATGATGAGGTTTGGGCTTCTATTAAGCCCGTCACCCAGGTGGTGAGTATGGTAATCAATGGGTAGTTTGTCATCCCTTACACTCTTTCTCCCTCCTCCATTTATGAGTCCCCAGTGTCTATTGTTTTTATTTTTATACCTGTGTGTGCCCACTATTTAGCTTCCACTTATAAGTGAGAACTAAGAGCAGTACTCAGTTTTCGATTTCAGGGATAATTGGCTTAGAATGATGGCCTCCAGTTGTATCCATGCTGCTGCAAAGGATATGACTTTGTTCATTTTTATGACTGTGCAGTATTCCATGGTGTATATGTACAACACTTTCTTTATACAATCCATCATTGATAGGCACTTAGGTTGATTCCATGTTTTTGTTATTGTGGACAATGCTGCAATAAACATATGATTGCAGGTATCTTTTTGGTCGAGTGATGTATGTCCAGGAATGGGATTACTGGATTGAATGGTAATTCTATTTTTAGTTCTTTGAGAAGTGTCCAAATTGCTTTCCACAGGGACTGCACTCACTTACATTTCCACCAACAGTGTATAAGCATCCCCTTTTCTCCACAACTTGTCAACATCTGTTTGTTTGTATGTTTTATTTTCTTTTTAATAGTAGCCATTCTTAATGGTGCAAGACAGTAGCACATTGTAGTTTTGATTTACATTCATCTGCTGATTAATGATGTTGAGAATTTTTTAATGTTTATTTAATTCTTATGTATTTTTTTTAAGTCTGTTTATGTCTTTTGTCCATTTTCTAATTGGGTTATTTATTTTTTTCCCGTTGATTCATCTGAGTTCCTTATACATTCTGCATCTTAGTTCTTTGATGCATAAGTTTGCAAATGTCTTCTCCAATTGTGTAGGTTGTCTGTTTATGCTGTTGGTGGTTTCTTTTGCTGTGCAGAAGCTCATTAGTTTGATTAGGTTCCACTTGTTGATTTTTGTTTTTGCTGCATGTGATTTTGCAGTCTTGGTCATGAATCATTGCATAGACATGTCCAGAAGAGTGTTTCCTATGCTTTCTTTTAAGATTTTAAAAAATAGTTTTAGGTCTTGTTTAAGTCATTAATCCATCTTGAGTTAATTTTTTGCATACCATAAGAAGAAGGAGTCCAGCTTCATTCTTCTACATATGGTCAGCTAATTTCCTCAGCAGCATTTGTTAAACAGTGTGTCCTTTCTCCAGTGTTTGTTTTTGTTGACTGTGTTAAAGATGAAATGGTTGTAAGACAACTGTTTTATTTCTGGATTCTCTATTCTGTTCCAATGGTTTATATGTCTATATTTGTACCAGTACCATATTGTTTTAGTTACTGTATCCTTGTAGAAAAATTAGAAGTATGGCAATGTGAAGCTTCTGACTTTGTATTTTTGCTTAGGATTTATATAGACTCTTTTTTGCTTCCATACAGATTAAAGTGTTGTTTTTCTAGATCTGTGAAAAATGGCAAAGGTAATTTGATAGGGAGCGCATTGAATCTGTAGATTGTGTTAGGCAGTATGGATATTTTTTTAAAACAATATTGATTTCTCCAATCCAGGAGTATGGAATGTTTTTTCATTTGTGTGATTTTTTTCTCTTTTTTTAAACTGTGTTTTATAGCTCATTGTAGAGATCTTTCACCACTTTAGTTTTACATATTTCAAAATATTTTATTTTTTGTGGTTATTGTAAGTGGATTGAGTTCCTTATTTGGTTCTCAACTAGAATGAGTTGGTGTGTATAAATGGAACTGAATTTTGAGCACTGATTTTGTATCCTGTGACTTTTCTGAGTCATTTATGAGTGCTAGGAATCTTTTGTTGGAATCTTTAGAGTTTTCTAGATATAAAATCATATTACACTCAGTAATTCAACTTTGTCTTTGCCCATTTGGCTTTATGTATGTATGTATGTATTAGTATTAGTATTATTATTATAAAGATGTGGAGTATAATTCAGGGTTAGCTATACAAATGTTGATTATGCAGGTACCCCTGTTGATGAGGTGTGCCCTCCCTCCCCTAGCAATTTCCTTGAACTACCAATTCTATCGCCCTCCCCTGGCAGTTTCTTACTACTGTCAATCCTTTCTTATAGAATTATGATAATTGTCAAGGTCCACTTATGAGTGAGAACATATGGTACTCTGTTCTTTGTTTCCGTGACAGAACACTGAATATGATCAACCCTAAATACATCCAAGTTGCTGCAAAGTTCATGTTTTTTTGTAGAATGATTTGAGTTCCTCCAGGCATATTCCCAGTAGGGAAATTGCTGGGTCATATTGAAGGTCAATTTCTAGTTCTTTCGGAAATTGCCACACTGTCTTCCAAAGAGGTTGCACTAGTTTGTATTCCCACCAGCAGTGTAGAAGCATTCCTTTTTCTCTGCATCCTCACCAGCATCTGTTGTTGTTTGTTTTATTAATGATGGTCATTCTTACTGAAGTTAGGTGGTATCTCAATTTGGTTTTGACTTGCATTTCTCTGATGATGAGTGAGGTTGAACACTTTTTCATGTGTCTGTTGGCTGCCTGTATATCTTCTTCTGAGAAGTATCTATTCATGCATTTTGCCCACTTCTAAATGGGGCTGTTTGTTTTTTTCCATATGGCATGTTTGAGTTCCTTGTAGATCCTAGATGTTAGGCCTTTGTCAGATATACAGTTGGCAAATATTTTTTCCCATTCTGTGGACTGTCTCCCTGCTCTCTTGATGGTTTCTTTTGCTTTACAGAAGCTTGTCAGTTTGATGAGGTCCCACTTGTCTATCTTATTTCTTATGGTATGGGGACTTAGGATTCTGATCAGGAATTTGTTGCCAGTTTCAATTTCCATAAGGGTGTCTCCTACATTTTCTAAGATTCTTATAGTTTGAGGTTTTACATTTAGGCTTTTTTCCATTTATGGTTAATTTTTGTGTGTGGTGATATGTAGGGGTTTATTTATTTATTTTGCCTGATTGTTCTGGCTAGGAATTCCAGTTAAATATTGGTGGTAAAAGTGGATATCCTTGTCTTGTTCTGATAGGGAAAATTGTGATCTCAAGTTTATTTCTGCTCTTATTTTGGCTACTTCTTTTATTCTGCTGGCTTTGATTTTAGTTTGTCCCTGTTTTACTAATTCCTTTTGGACAGTCATTCCCAACCTTTTTGGCATCAGGGACTGGTTTTGTTTAAGACAATGTTTCCATAAACTAGGGTTGGAGGGAGTAGAAGAAATAGTTTCAGGATAATTCGAGTGCATTAAATTTATTGTACACTTCATTTCTGTTATTATTACATTGTAATGTATAATTAAATATATAGTATCACTGCTTCAGCTCCACTTCAGATCATCAGACATTAGTTTCTCATAAGGAGAGTATACCCTAGATCCCTCGCTTGTGCTATTCACTATAGGATTTACACTCTTAGAATTTAATTACAGCTGCTGATATGATAGGAGGCAGAGCTTAAGTGGTAATGCAAGTGGTTGGAAGTGGCTGTAAATACAGATGATGCTTCATTCCCTTGCCTGCCACTCACCTCCTGCTATGCAGCCTGAGGATTGGGGACCCCTGCCTTAGGTGATACATCAGATAGTTTATCTGAGTTATTTCTATTTTCATGATGTGTAGTGGTAAGTAGAATATATTTTTCTCTCAACATAACTTTAGTGGCATCCTAGAGGTTTTGGTGTGTTGTGTCATTTTCATTTGTTTTGAAAAATATTTTTTTTTCTGTCTTGAGTTTGTTATTTTCCCCAAAATCATTCACAGACAAGTTGTTTAATTCCTAAGTATGTGTGTGTTTTTGAGGAATACCGTTGGTGTTGAGTTCTAGTTTTATTCTGCTGTGGTCAGAGAGAATGCTTGGTATAATTTTGATTTTTGATTATTTTGCTTTCTTCACTTATTTGATCATCACAGCAATCCTATGAGACAGGCATTGTTATTCTCATTTTATAGATGAGTAAACAGACTCACAGAAGTCAAGCTCACCTTCCACTACCTTACCTTATTCTTCAAACTTATCCCTTGTACTATTGTGCAAAGTTGGAGCAAGTTTGTGTTACTAAATGCTAAGCCCTTATGATATTTTAGAATTGTCTTCAAATCTGACTTATTACCAAGTATGTGATTGATTGTAAAGTGTGATCTATGTGTGAATTAGAAGAATATGTATTCTGTAGTTGTTGGGTGACGTGTTCTGTAGATTTATCTGTTTGATCTAAATGGTCAAATGTCAAATTTAAATCCAGATTTCTTTGTTCATTTTCTGCCTTGATGAACTGTCTAAAGCTGTTAGTGTGGTTTTGAAGTCCTCTGCTATTATTGTGTGACTCTCTATGTCCTCTCTGAGATTAGGTACAATGGTTTTACAAATCTGATTTCTCCTAAGTTGGGTGTGTATACATTTAAGATACATATTTCTTGTTGCTGAATTAAGCTATTTATCATTATGCAGTGCCCTTCGGTACTTTTTAACATATTTGTTTAAAGTCTGTTTTAACTTTATGTTAGACTAGTGACTCCTGCTCTTTTTTTGTTTTCAACTTGTGTGGTAGATCTTTCTCCATCCTTTGTCCTTGAGTCTATGAATACCATTAGAAATGAGATGGGTCTCTTGGAGATAGAAAAGAAATTGATCTTTTCTTATTATTCAGTTTGTCACTCTGTGTCTTTTAAGTGGGACATTAAGGCCATTGACATTCAGGGTTACTATAGATATGTGAACATTTGTTCCTGTCATAGTTTTATTGAAAAGTTGCTTAGTTTAATTCTGTTTTGTGGGTAATTTATATCATCTGTAACTCGTGTATCTACTTGTGTTTTTGTGTTGAGTAGGGTTGATTTTTTTAATTGTTGGTTTTTATTTTTGTTTGTTTCTATGTTTAGAACTTCCTGAGCATTTCTTGTAGGGCCAGTCTAGAGGTGATAAATTTCCTTAGCACTTGCTTGTCTGAGAAGAAATTTATTTTACTTTTATTTATTAAGTTTAGTTTGGTGGGATAAGACATTTTTGGCTGTCATTTCTTTTCTTTAAGTATGTCATAAATGAGACTCTAGTCTCTTCTGGCTTGTAAGGTACCTGCTGTGAGGTTTTCTCTTATCCTGGTGAATAAGAGAAATTCTGTTTCTTAGTAGATGTTCTTTCCCTTCTCTCTAACTGCATTTAAGACTCCTTTCTCTGAGCTGATCTCGGATAGTCTGATGACTACATGCCTCAGAGATGGTCATCTCATACAGTATCTTGCAAAAGTTCTCTGGATTTCTTCTTTATGCATGTCAAACTCCCTAGCCAGATGGGGAGAGTTTTCATGGATTATGTTTGTAACTATTTTCTTCTTCTCTCTTTTAGGAAGGCCGATTACTTTTGGATTTGGTCTCTTTACATAATTTCATATCTCTCAAGAACTAGTTTTTTTTTTCACTTTTCTCATTTATATTTGACTGGATTGATTCTACGGATTGGTCTTCAAGCTTTGAAATTATTTTCTGCTTGGTCATGTCTGTTATTAAGGTTTATGACTTGTTTTTAAACTCTTGTAATGAGTTCTTCAGTTCTAAGAGTTCAGTTTGGTTCTTTCTTACAATGTCCATGTAAGTTTTCAGTTCTTGAACTGTTTTAATGGTCTTCTGATTTGAGACTCTGTTTTCTCTTGGATCTTGATGAATTTCTTTGCCATCCATATTCTATTATGATCAATTTGTTCTGTATAGAACCTATTGCTCAGAAGCTGGTTCTATCATGTGAGGATGGAAAAACATTCTGCTTTGTTATGTTGCCAGAGTTCTTGCACTGATTTCTTCCCATTTGAGGTTTCTGATGCTTATCTGTCTCCATCTCTTTCTCTCTCTTTAATTTGCTATAGTTAAGATGGAGTGTTTTTTCCTTTTTTATTTTCCTTTACGTGTTTTGCCTTGGTACAGTCAATTAACTTTTTTCTTGAGTACTTTCAGAGGGTATGGATGTACTTTGGATGGACTCCCTGGTTGCAACTAGATTTGGATTGTGACTGTCTCAGAAGCTACCAGTTGTAGTAGTGCTTTTTTGTTATATGGTGTAGTTTAGGCTGTATACCCATAGGTGGTACTTAAAAGTGAATTCCAGTAACACTGGCTGCACTGCAGTTATACTTTCCAAGAACCACTACAGGAAGCATTAGTGAAATGGATGCTAATACTGATATAAAGCAATAGAAAGTCAATTCTACTCATGTGAACAATTTTTCTTGGAAATTAAAAAATAATAATAATCCTCATTGCAGCTAGTTTTACTGAAAACCAAATATAACTTCAATAATTATATAACTTGAATGTGAATTGTGAGTCAGCATAGCATAATGTTTAAAAGGAGCTTGATCTTTGGAAAAATATTAACCTTGGCTTTGAATTCAGGTAACATTGCTTATTAGCCATACAGCCTTTTGCAAGTTATTTGATCTCGAATTTGTTTATTTCTTTTAAAATGAGGATAATTATAAAACTTGTGATTACAAAGAGAAGTGAGATATTGCAAATAAAGTATTTGGCATAGTGCTGGGCACATATTAGACATTAAGTAATTTGTATCTATTATAGTAAAATTCCCACAAATGTTTCCAAATGAATTTTTATTTATTTGATAGTCTGTAGTTTGACCACACTGAGGCCTTAAAAACTCTTGAAAAAATCCTATATTCAAATGAATCCCTTTTTCATTATAGAACACCAGTAACATGTAAATAAAACTGTTGCTGTTGAAGATAATACAAATTTAAAACTATGCTAAAAACCTAGGAGTTTTCTACACATGACAAACGTAATTTGAAATTACCAGAGCAATTTTAACTTTAATTGCCAACACTGAGTCACTTCTATACTAACATTAATTTCACTTTCTATTAAAAGATGAAAGTGATTCACTCATCTTTTAATTGAAAGTGAGACTTGAAACAGACATGGTAACAGTAAAAAATGCTAATTGAATGGCAGCTACTTTAACAGTCAGTATTGTACAGCTTGGAAAGAGGAAGAAAATCATAGCAAAGAACAGATCTTATTGAAAACATACTAGTATCTAAGGCCAGTCTCTGCCATTTCACTTACAATAGCTTGCCAAAAGCTGTGAGATAAGAGAATGACTTTCAATATATTGCTAAAGATAGCTGGTTGTTCCTGGTATATACAAAAAGTGATAACCATAAATGTAAATAAAATAAGAAAGAATCCATGTATATTGTTTTCACCATCAAAGAACAGTATGTCCTCATTAGAGAGAAAAAACACATCATTTTCATGTAGGAATTACCTGTAGTTGAAATTTTTTAGCTTTTAAATGTTTAATTTTGTACTGGGAAAATTCAATTAAGGAGGAACAAAATGAAATCATACACAAAAGAGACTCTTTATACTCTACCTGGAATCTCGAGTTATGAACATTGTAGATTCAACTGTACATATGACTATTCAATGATAATCTGATTATTGCATAAGTTGATCCCAGAAGTTGACACTGAATTTAATATTGTCTTTCTTAAAGTATATTCATGTGCAAAATACTCAAAATATTTTCATATGTGTCCTCTTGCTTAAATTAATAAAGTATTTTATCTAATTACCCTATCATTTTTGCTCCTCAGTAGTCTGTTCCCAGGGTAAAGAATATACATGAACCTTGTCACTATAAAATGTGCATGTCATTTTTCTTTTTCTCTCCTTTGTTTCTGTGACCACAAGTCTTATTTCACTCCCTTTTCCTACTTATCATGGAAACACTGTTACAAGGTGATTTGAAAGCAGCAGGCTTGGATCCATATACCTCATATCAGTGTTATTTTATTATAGTTTTCAACTATATAATTTGAGCCTTCCAGTGTCACTTGGTGATAATAATTTGACATTTGAAAATGTTGGTTGTTTTTATTCATTCATTTAGGCACTGAAAATATATATCAATTGCTTGCTATGTACTAGTGAGGGAGAGCAAAGTTACATAATAAACAAAAACATACACCAAACATGATCCTTGCTGCCAGGAAATGTACAATCTAGTGAAAGAGGTGATCATTAAGCAAGTTATACATATATTTAATATCAAAGTATGCCTGAAGGAGATCCTAAGAGGATCATTGTGTTATGAAGCTGTATGTGGGGAGTCAGGTTTAGATTCACTGAGGATGAACTGAGATTGAGCTAAGACTAAACAGCTGAGGAAGAATCAAAAAAGTGAAAAGCATAGAGACAAGAATTAAAGTAGCATTCTAGGCACCAAACAGCATATGTGTTGGCCCTATGACAGGAGTGAGAAGAGGTGACTGAGAAATTTCCACTGTGGACACAGAAGAGACAGAAGGAGAGGGAGACAGAAGGGGAGAAGCAGAAAGAAAAGTGGATGTGCATAGGGAGAGAAATATTGTATAATTCTTTTAGTTTGCAGGATTGGGAAAACAACCATTTAGGACCAATGAACTGATGTTTTGAAACTGAGATAAATAGAAAATCCTTTTAAAATAAATATCAACCATTTAAAAGATGAGACAAAAATGTGGATAGTATGGAAATGAAGACATTTCAATAATTGAAAGGAGAATTTAAAGGGCACAAAACACATTAAATAGCTTTCAGTAACTTTTTTATTTAAAAAAATAGTTAGTTCCCAATTTAACTAATTTTTGTTTATTTTTTTTACTGGTATACATATGTAGGTATATGGAATTTTTTTTTTTTTTTTTTGGTTAGAAGAGCCATGACGTGCTAGCTTTTGTGTGCATAATATCTTAGTTCATTCAATGGCAAAATGCCATAAGAAAAGGCAAAATTATAGACTTTACAGCAACTTAGGTGGATTTAGAGTCTATTATACTCAGGGATCTACCACAGAAATAAATAACTGAGTACATTGGGTTATCTCTCATAAATGGACCTTGAACATGTACTAGGTCCATCATAATACTATGAAAAAAGGATTGGCAGTAGTGGGACACAGTCAGAAGGGGGAGTGGTGCATAAAACCAATAAGGGTTTTATCCAGGTGATCCTAATCCAGGTGAAGTGAGGTCCAATGAGAGGTCCAAAACTTCATCTGTACCTAAACCACTTATGTACAATCCTGACTTCTACTCGACAACTTTAAAATAAAATTAATAAATTAAAAAATTTAAAAAAGAAAAGCCATGGCATGCTGGATTTTGTGCACATAATAGTTTATTCAATGACAAATTGCTTGGACCTGTACAATAAATTCAGAAATACTTGAATACTTTAATAAAAGGGATTATTATCAAATAGCTATAATAAGCACTGTTCTGTACAAGGAGGAAAGCAAGGTGACTACCCAAGAATCATGTGTTGGATAGAATGGGACAGGAAGTATAATGTGCAATTTGGGGGAAGGAGTATCATAGAATAAAAACTGTCTTCTCTTTACATGTGAGGTGTAGGTAGTTCTTTATTTTTATGAGCATGAGTGTAGTTTATCACATGCTAGCTTAATCTAAGACAGTGGTAAATTTGGACTAGCTGTATTACAGAGTACATATTAGAGAACATCAAAAGAAAGTATTAATTCGATAAGAAAAAAATGTGCAGATAAAAGAATAACTGGCTGGAATTATACCAACATTTTAGAGTGATTATTTTTAAGTGATAAAATTTTGGAAATTTTTCTGTACTTATTCATATTTCCAAATTTTTACTTAAGCGTGTCTTTAACATAACTTTCACTTATTACAAAGTTATTCATACTTGAAGAAAATATGAAGTAAAAAAATAAAAATACTTTGGAGAAAACTGCCATTAACATCTAATATAATTATTTTTAGTTAACTGTTTAATCTATTTATGTGACTATATTTTTTGTCTAGACTCTCACGTCTCTGTCAAATATATGACAATATTTTAGTAAAAGTGGGATTGCAATATACATTCTTTTATGAGTTCTGTTCATTTAACATATTATAGACAATTTTCCATATCATTACATTTTTACTCATTCATCATAACAGTTGTACATTATCCAATGAATGGGCATGACTTTTCACCAAAATTATTTTTAATAAGAAAAATATTTGAAATGTTGAAGGAAAAACACACATCAATGATTGTATAAATTAAAGATTTATGATGGCATTTGTATATGTGTCTCCTTCTCATGCTTTTCTCTATACCTACACATATACACAAACACAAATTTGAGTTATCAAATAGACAAATTGGATTTATCTCAAGTTCAGCTCCAGTGGTATAGATTCCCAACCAGATTTACACGTGGCAGTGATAAAGAGTTATTAAGAGAAGAGATTATAATGCATTTATTTTTATAATAAGGGCTACCAATTATATATTTAAAGTATTTGGTAATATTAAAATAAACAAAATAAAAAATTAATAAATAGACTTCTTTTAGGAATTTCATTCAGTTCTAAGGTAAATTTTTAAAATTTTTATATTAGAATTGTGGGGTACATGTGAGGATTTGCAAGCAGGTGAGGTTTGGGATTCTAGTGAGCCCTCTTTCCCTGGGTAGTGGACATGGCACCCAGTGGGTGGTTGTGTACCTCTTATTCCCCCCATTTCTCCTTCCACTTGTAGTACTCAGCATCAGTTGTTCTTGCCCTTATTCTTACATGTGCAATGTTTAGGGCCTGCTTATGAGTGAAAACATGTGGTTTTCAGTTTTCACTTTCTGTGATAGTTACCTAAAATGATGGTCTCCAGCTGCATCTACGTTGCTGAAAAAGTCATAAAGTTTTCTTCTTTATAGTTGGATAGTATTTCATTGTACATATGTACCAATTTTTAAAAATACAATCCACTTTCACTGATCATCTGAGTTGGGTCCATGTTTTGGTTATGGTGAATACTGCTGCAGTAAACATATGTGTGCATAGGTGTCTTTTTGGCAGAGCAATTTATGCTCCTGTGGGTATATTCTCAGAAGTGGTATCGGTGAATAGTATGGTAGCTCAATTTTTAGTTCTTTGAGAAAAATCCACAGTATTTTCCACAGAAATTTAACTAGCTTACATTACCATCGAAGGTGTTCCTTTTTCTCCACAGCCTCACCAACACCTGTTTTGTTTTTGGTTTCTTTTGATTTTTTAATTACAGCTGAGAGTGGGGGCAAGATGGAAACAGGACAAATCAATCTGTGAAGATCTCGACAGAGGGTCACTGCTACAGTCAGTTCCAAGCATTGCAGCCACCACCGATGCTTCTGCAAAGGGCAGCTACTACAGAGCCAGTCCCATGCAGCTCACTGCTGCCACCACAGCTGCCACCTCCACAAAGGGTGACTGCTGCAGTTGGTGCCTGGCACTGTGCCTCCATTGCAGCCCTTGGCTCCAGGTTCCATGGAATTCCCAGCTACCTCCCCACCCTAAACAACCTGTGTCACATAGGCCTGCTGTGCCCAGCTATCTTCCTGATTCCCAGCGCCTGGTGCCAGGCCCATACCACCACCTGTCATAACAGATCAGCTGGAGCTCTGGATCTGATCAGTGGAGAGAGAGGATTGGGGAGAGCCAGAGAGCAGTCTATGGCTGATGAGGAGCCACCCACCGTAGCCATTTTCCAGACAGAGATCTGCATCGACTGTCCGACTCCGCAGTCTCAAACTTGTTGCCTAAGGCAATCTTATCAAACTCAGAGGGAAAGAAGCCCCTCCCCTATGCTGAATCAGCCACAGACAACTCAGGTCTGTGTGGCAGACCTGACAGTAAGCCAAGGGAAAATAGATCTGACTCATCCTCCTCCCAAAGTAGGTCTGCAGCAAATGACCCAAGCTGTGAATAACCATATCTGTCTGCAAGGAGAGCAGAAGGGAGGGGTTAGAGATCAGAGCTGAAGGAACTTTGGACATACTGGAAAGACTTCAGAGCCAGTCTGGTTTCTTATTTTGATATCTTCTTCTTCTTTTTTTTTTTGGACTGTTTGTTTTGCTCACTTTTGTTTGCTTTTTGATTTAGGCTTTTTTTCTCTTTCATTCTGGCTTTGGCAACGTTTTTGTGCTTGCTTTGTTTTTGTTATTTTACTTATTTTTTTTCTTCTTTCTATTCTTTAGACTCCCTGTTTGTATAGGGGAAGAATACATCAAAAGACAGGATTTTGTTGGACTGTGTGTTTGTATGATTACCTGTATGATTTAGGGATTTTTTTGTTTATTTGTTTGTTTACTCTTTTCTGTCTTTGTGTCTCTTTTCCTTTGTTAGTGAGTACGTCTGTCTATTTTCCCTCTTACTGTTCTCTCTCTCCAACTTCCTCTTGACCTCCCCTTTCCTTCTATTATTTTCCTTTTTCTTACTTCACTTTGTTCCTGGGCACAAACCTAAACACCCACTGCATAGACAGATTGTAAGTCAGTAGGAAGTGGGTCCCAGGGTGCCCGTAAAACTGTCGGTGGATACTGGCATCTGGAGATAGATTCTGAATCACAGCTCCCCATGCCAATTAAAACTTAAAACTACAAAAAGTACAACCCCTAACCTACAGTCTAGCTTCAGAAGTGAACAAAGCCAGAAGATCCACACAAGGAAGAATAAGAGATTGAAGAAAAAGAAATAAAAGCAATCCTGCCAACCCTGAAAAACAGAATTAAAGAAGGGGGGAAAGGGAGGAGGAAAATCTACACAAATGAAAACAAAACAAATCAAAACAAAAGAATATGAGTCTCTCACAGACCCCTGGGAGGTCAGACACTGAGAAAACAGACTTCGGAACACAAACTGTGAAGAGTCCCCAGAATGACTGGTCTCAAACTACAAACCCAGATATCAAGACGTTAATAGAGAGATTAAAAAGAATTGAGGAAAGACAAGAGGAAAACAGGAAGGAGTTGATAACAAAGATAACAGCAGTAAAGAATACTGTGAATGAAATAAATAACAAACTGTTAAGCATGGAAAGCAGAATTAGCCAAGCAGAAGAAAGAATTTCAAAGCTTGAGGGCCAAAATACAGAACTAACCCAAACTGTCAAAAACATAGAAAAGAAGCTTAAAAGAAAAAAAATCTTCAAGAGATGAACGATTACTTCAAGAGACCAAACCTAAGAGTAATTGGACTTCCTGAGGCAGAAAGAGAGACAGAGACCACCCTGGAACAAACATTCCATGAAATTATTCAAAAAAACTTCCCTCATCTCATCAGTGATATGAAAATTCAAACACAAGAGATTCAGAGAACTCCTGTAAGAAAACAAATGAGAAAACTAACTCACAGACACATAATAATTTGCCTAAACAAAGTAGTATAAAAAAAATCCTAAAGACAGCAAGAAAAAAAAGGTCAGACTACCTACCATGGAAGACCAATTAGAATAGCAGCAGATTTATCTACAGAAACACTTCAGGTGCAGAGAGCTTGGAGTCCAATCTTTAAAGTTTTCAAAGAAAATTTCAAACAAGAATAACCTACCCAGCCAACCTAAGTTTCATCAGTAAGGGAGAATTAAAATTTTTCCCAGATATCCAATCCCTAAGGACTTACGCTGCCTCCAGACCACCCCAAAAAGAAACAAGAAAGTATTAAACACAGAAGAAAAGGAAAAAAGAATGACAACATTCTTCACAAGAGTATAGGAAAAAGATTGAAAACACACATGAATCAACCCAAAAGCCAAAAGAAAGACAACAAACAAACAGGAACAACAGCAACTCTATAAGAACCTCATGACAGGGATAAACTCACATTTCAATAAATAACTAGAAAGTGAATGGACTAAATGCACCAATGAAAAGACATAGAATGGCAAAATGGATAAAATAACATCAGTCAACAATATATTACCTCCAGGAGACTCATGTCACAGAAAGGACACCCAGAGATTCAAAGTAAGAGGATGGGAAGAAAATTTCAGGTGAACAGAACATAAAAGGAGGAGGTGCAATCTTAATTTCAGACAAAATACCCTTTAAGCTAACAAAAATTTAAAAAGATACAGAAGGCCATTACATAATGATAAAAGGTTCAAACCATCAGCAAGAAATATCCATCCCAAACATATATGCACCCAACATAGGCGCACCAATTTTCATAAAGCAGCTTCTAGGTAAACTCAAAAAAGATATTGACCCTAACACTATCATAGCTGGGGACTTTAATGCCCCACTCATAACCCTAGGCAAATCATCAAGACAAAAAATCATCAAGGAGATCCGGAACCTCAATCTGACTCTTGACCAAAAGGACTTAATTGATCCTACAGAACACTCCTACCAACAACCACAGAATATACATTCTACTCATCACCACATGGAATGTACTCTAAGATCGACCACATCCTTGGCCATAAATCAAGCATAAACAAATTTCAAAAGATTAAATTTTGCCATGAACCTTCTCAGATCACAGTGGAATAAAAATAAATATCAGCACCAACAAGATTCCACCAAAACCCACAAAGACATGAACACTAAATAGCATGATGCTAAGTAACTCCTGGTTCAACACAGAAATCAGATTGAGAGATACCTGAAAATAAATTAAAATGAAGAAACATCTTACCAAAATCTCTGGGATGCCATGAAAGCAGTAGTAAGAGGGGAATTCATATCTCTACAAATGCACATGAAGAAAATAGAAACTGGAAAAGTAAGACCATCAAAACCCTAACTTCAGCAGAAGAAACCAGACCACTAAAATAAAAGTCAAAATCAGGGACATAGAAGACAGAAAGATAATACAAAAAAAAAAAAATCAATGAAACAAAAAGCTTGTTCTTTGAAAGGATAAACAAGATCAATGGTCTCCTAGCTTGACTGGCCAAAAAAAGAGAGAAATAGCCCAAATAAACACAATCAGAAACACAAAAGATGAAGTCACAACTGACCCTGAAGAAAAAAAGATCACCAGAGACTACTTGTACACTTGCATGGAAACAAACTTGAAAACCTAAAGGAAATGGAGGACTTTCTGACATCACACAACCACTCTAGGTTGAAACAAGAAGTCAAAACCCTAAGTAGACCAATAACAATCCAGGAAATAGATTATGTCATAGAAAAACTACCTACAAAAAAAACAACCCTGGACCAGATGGCCTTCCAGTAGAATTCTACAAGACATACAAGGAGGAAATGATAATAATCCTACTGAAAGTATTCCAGGTGATTGAGAAAGATGGAACACTCCCCAAATCATTTTATGAAGTGAACATCACATTGATAGCCAAGCCTGGTAAAGACCCAACAAAGAAAACTACAGGTCAATATCTTTGATGAACACAGATGCTAAAATTCTCAACAAGATCCTAGCAAACCAGATTCAACAACACATCTAAAAAACCATCTATCACAACCAAGTAGGCATCATCCCCGGGATGCAAGGCTAGTTCAACATTTATAAGACTATAAACGTAATTAAATACATCAACAGATGTCAAAAAAACCCACATGATTATATCATTAGATGCAGAAAAAATTTTTGAAAAAAATCCAGCATCCCTTCTTCATAAAATCCCTCAAATACCTAGGCATAGGTGGAACACACCTCAATATAGTAAAAGCCATCTATGGGAAACCCACAGTCAGCATACTCCTAAACAGACAAAAATTGGAACCATTTCCCCTGAAAACTGGAACAAGATAAGGATGCCCACTCTTATCCCTCCTGTTCACTACAGTTTTGAAAGTCCTAGTTAAAGCAATCAGAGAAGAAAAGGTGATCAGGAGTATCTAAATAGGAAGAGAGAAAGTCAAGTTATCTCTCTTTGCAGAAGACATGATTGTATACCTTGAAAACCCAAAAGAGTCTGTCAAAAACCTCCTTATACTGATAAAGGACTTTGGCAAAGTTTCAGGGTATAAAATAAATGTGCAAAAGACAATTGCATTTCTTTACACCAGTAATAACAAACAGAAACCCAAATAAAAAAACACAATCCCATTCACAATTGCCACAAAAAAAGAAAGAAATACCTTGGCATCTTCCTAACCAGAGACATGAAAGCCCTTTACAATGAAAACTAGAAAACACTGCTCAAAGAAATCAAAGATGACACAAACAAGTGGAAAAATATCCCACGCTCATGGATTGGAAGAATCAACATTGTGAAGATGTCCATCCTATCTAAGGCAATGTACAGATTTAATGCATTACCCATCAAATTACCAGCAACATTCTTCCCAGATCTAGAAAAAACAATACAGGAATTCATATGGAAACATAAATGACTGAGAATAGCCAGAAAAATCCTCAACAAAAGAAAACAAAGCAGGAAGTATCACACTACCAGACTTTAAACTTTGTTATAGAGCTACAATAATCAAAACAGCCTGGTATTGGTACAAGAATAGGTATATAGACCAATGGAATAGAATTGAGATTCCAGAAGCAAAACCTCAATTTCTCAACCAACTCATCTTCGACAAAGCTGCCATTACCCTCCACTGGGAAGATGAGACCCTATTCAGTAAATGCTGCTGGGTAAACTGCCTGACCACATGCAGAAGATTCAAACAGGACCCCTATCTATTCCCATATACAATAATTAACTTTAAATGGATAAGAGACCTAAATGTAAAACCTCAAACCATAATAACCTTAGAAAGTGCAGGAGACACCCTTATGGAAGGTGGAACTGGCAACCAATTCCTGAGCAAAACTCAAAATGCACAGGCCATAAGCGATAAGATAAACAAGTGATACTTCATTAAACTGACAAGCATCTGCAAGGCCAAAGAAACCATCAAGAGAGCAGGGAGACAGCCCACAGACTGGGAAAAAAATATTTCCCAACTCCATGCCTGACAAAGGCCTAACATCAAGGATCTACAAGAAACTTAAATGTCCTAAAAAAAAAAAAGCCCTATTATACAGTGGGCTAAAGACATGAATAGATACTTCTCAAAAGAAGACATATGAGAAGTCAATAGATACATGAAAAAATGTTCAGTCTCACCAGTCATCAAGGAGATGCAAATTAAAACTACACTGAGATATTGCCTAACTCCAGTCCGAATGACCATTATCAGTAACTCAAAAAATAACAGATGCTGGAAAGGATGTGATGAAAAGGAAACACTTCTACACTGTTGGTGGGAGTGTAAACTAGTACAGCCTCTGTGGAAATCAGTGTGGCTATTCCTAAAAGTTCTAAAAATTGACCTTCCATATGACCACACAATCATCCTATTGGGAATATACCTAGAAGAACTTAAATCACTCTATGAAAAAGATACTTGCTCACGTATGTTTATCACAACATTGTTCACAATAGCAAAAATATGGAACCAACCATGCTGCCCATCAAAAGAGGCCTGGATTAAAAAAATATGGTACATATACACAATGGAATATTATGCAGCCATAAAGAAGAACAATCATGAATTTTGCAGCAACCTGAATGGAATCAGAGTTTATAATACTGAGTGATCTTTCACAGAAGCAAAGATCTGAGTATCACATGCCCACACTCATTAAGTGGTCCTTGAAAAACTACCGTACTACTATAAGAAAAGGATTGACAGTGGCGGGAAACTATACCCCGGAGGGTGGGAGCAGGGAGTTGGGATAAATGGTAGTTGATATCTGCCTGGGGAAGGGGGGACATAGCTTATCAACAAGGGTACCTTCACAATGAATATTTGTATGCCTAACCCTTAACTGTACCCCACACTTATAAAATAAATTTTTTAAAAAAATGATAGCCATCTTGACCAGTGTAAGGTGGTATCACATTGTAGTTTTGATTTGCATTTATCTGATGATTAATGAAGTTGAGAGTTTTTTCATATGTTTATTGGCTGTTTCCTTTGAGAAGTATCTGTTCATGTCCTTTGCCCAGTTGTTAATGTTTTCTGTTTGTTTTTTCCTGTTGATTTTTTTTAGTTCCTTGTAGATCCTGGATGTTAGGTTATTGTCAGATGCATATCTTAGGTTAATTAAACCTGACTCATATATAGTAGAATGGAAACTTCAAAGATTTTTTTCCTAGTTCTTAAAGTTTATTAGGTCAAACATTGCTGATTAGAGCTAAATTGACTGGAACTGAGGCTGAGAGTGGAGAAGGTGGTCATGTTAAAAGTAGAGCACCAGAGAAATAGACAGCAGTCCCACATTTCTGTTAGATGCCAATGGGAAAATAAAGTGGGAGATACAAAAGAAGAAAAGAGAGAGTTGGGAAGTTTGGGTTTCCTAGCTACAGATTGAGCTCAGATGTTAGGGAGACCTTAATGTGATCTTAATGCCAAAGACAGTCCAACTGATTTGATACGTATACAAATAACAGTACTTTTTTTTCAATACTGTAAACTTTTAAATTAATTTTAAATGCAGGGGTACATATGCAGTCTTGTTGCATGAATATATTGCTGATGGTGGGGTTTGGGCTTCGTGGTACCCAATAAGTTTTTCAACCCTTGCCCTCCTCCCTCCCTCATCTCTTTATGATTTGTTAGTGTATTTTGTTCTTATATTTATGTCTGTGTGTACCTAATCTTTAGCTCTCACTTGTAAGTGAAAGCATGTGGTATTTGATTTTCTGTTTTGTTAATTTGCTTATTATAATGGCTTCAAGTTACATTCATGTTGCAGCAAAAGACATGAATTAATTATTTTTTATTACTGCATACTAATACATGGCGTATATGTACTATATACTGTTTATTTAGTTCATTATTGAATATCTAGGTTGGTTCCATGTCTTTGCTATTGTGAATAGTACTGTAATAAACATAGAAGTACAAGTATCTTTTTAGTAGAAATATTGTTTCTTTGATACATGCTTAGTAATGGGATTTCTAGGTTGAGTAGTCATTCTATTTCTAGTTCTTTGTGAAATCTCTAAACTGCTTTCCAAAGGGTCTGAACTGTTTCTGTTTCTACCAAGAAGGTAAGAGCATACATTTTTCTTCAAAACATAATCAACATCTGTTGTTTTTGACTTTTTAATAATAGTCATTCTGACTGGTGTGACATGGTAGCTCATTGTGGTTTTGATTTACATTTCTCTGATGATTACTGTTGTAATATGTTTGCTGTCTACTTATGACAAGATTCATCCTTCTGCTATTTTCAGGAGACCTGTCTTACATCTAATGACACACATTAGGTCCAAGCTGAGAGATGCAAAATTATCTATCACATAAATAGTAAACAAAAGGAAAAAAGATCACTAGTCTTATATCAGATAAAGCATACCTTAAACCAGCAGTGATGAAGGGCATTACATAATGATAATGAAGGGCATTGCATAATGATAAAGGATTCTGTTCAACAAGAAGACCTAACTATCTTATATATGCACTAAACTCTGGAGAACCCAGGTTTGCAAAACAAGCTAAAGATCAAAGATGGGAAACTTCAACACTCCACTGAATGCATTAGACTAATTACTGAATCATAAAATTAAAGAAATTCTAGACTCAAATTTGATACTTGACCAATGTGACTAGTGCTAAATGCCTACATCAAATAGATAGAAAGATCTCAAATAAACAACATAAAGTTACACCTAAAGGAACTAGAAAAAACATAACAAACTAAACCCAACTTTAATAGAGGAAAGAAAATAAAATCAGACGAGCTAAATCAAATTGCAAAAAATAAACATACAAATGATCAACAAAATGCAAAGTTGGTTATTTGAAAGCATAAACAATATTGATATACTGATGGCCAGATTAATGAGAGAGGATTCAAATAAACACAATCAGAAATGATAAAAATGACGTAATCGATCCCACAAAAATACTGAAGATTCTCAGACACTACTATGAACATCTCTATGTGTAAACTCTTTTACACTGATTATCTTCCTGTATTTCCTAAATTTGATGTTACAATAAAATCTAGACTAAGAGCTGATTCAATAAAAATTATTGCATCTAAGCTGGGCTTGGTGGCTCAGCCTGTAATCCCACGTCTTTGGGAGGCTGAGGTGAGTGGATTGCCTGAGCCCTGGGGTTCAAGACCCGCCTGGGCTGCGAGACCTCATCTCTACAATAAATTAAAAAATTAGCTGGGTGTGGTAGCGCATGCCTGCAATTCCAGCTACTTGGAAGGCTGAGGTGGAAGGATCGCCAGAGCCCAGCAGGTTGAGGCTGCGGTGGCCGGGAGCGGACACTGCACTCCAGTCTGGGTAACAGAGTGAGACTCCAACTCAAAAAAAAAAAATTATTGCATCTTATTTATTAACTTAGTCTTGGTCATAATTTTGAATGCATTTTCTTTTACCAACATAATTGTTTTCCATTCAAAAGAAAAGTGCAATCTTTGAAAGGCAATTGATCTGTGAAGAAGAATCTGTTTTTTTGAATCTGTGGTTACATAATAAGTGTTTCTTTGATTCTTTTCTCTGCACTCTTTCCAAAAACAGCTACATAAAATTGATCAGGGAAAATATGCTTTTAGTTCCTCTGTTGGTACAATCACAAAAGAAACTATCAGACATGAGACTTAGTAACGGGAGGCAAATACTATAATTAATACTTATATGGAACACCTGCTTTGAAAGCACTGGTCAAATTTGGTAGAGAGGTCAGATTTCTGTTTAGAATGTTGATTTGGTTTTCAAATTTAGATTAGACAATATCCAGTTTAAAGAGTTGAATCAAGAATTAAAGGCAGTGCTTTTCAAAGTGTGGTTTTTAGGTTATTTACGCAAGGGCAAATGAATGAAGTGTTTTGAAAACTGCAAGACCATGGACTCCTCCCCAGACCTAGTAAGTCACAGGGAATCATTCCAGACTGGTCCTGGAATCATGAATTTAAGCAAGCAGATACAGGATACCTTACAGTCTGAGGTGGCTGGATAGGGAATTACCAATGGGTGAACTTGGGCAGAGTCCCAACCCTCACTTTTCAGCTGTACTCATAGTGTACATCCCTCCTATCTGTCACACTTCTCCTAGCTGTGACCTTCTTTGTTGAACTGCTCTATACCTCAGTTTTCTGTAACATAAGGAACATAATAATAGACCTACCTCATGGGGCCGCTGTGAGGATAAAAACCTTAATATATAAATTCCTAGACTAGTACTTGAACAATAGTAATATATATATGCACAGTATATGTATATACAACACATAAGTAATATAGACAGCCACACATCTCTTGATGGTGAGAATATTCTTTAATCAATGCATTATCAGTCAATTTTGTTGTTATGAAAGCATACATAAACCTGAATGTTATAGCTTGCTACATCCCTAGGTTCTATGGTATGGCTGCAAATTTGTACAAAATGCACTATACTGAACACTGTAGGTGACTGTAAAACAATGACAAGTATTTATATATCTAAACATAGAAAAGGTACAGTAAAAATAATAACATAAAGGATTAAAAAAAAGATATACCTGTATAGGGCACTTACCATGAATGGAGCGTGAAGGACTAGAAATTTCTCTGGGCAAATCAGGGATTCACTGATATATATGTGGCTCACTATTGGCCGAAGGTTTATTATTTGGTCCTTGACTATATGTGTGCTTCTCAACCCTCACAAATCTAGTGTCCTCTTTATATAATAAATATTTAGTGATGGCCTTGTGGTAGAGACTGTTAATGTATCCCTGTCTCTTTTGCTTTTCATAGCCACTTTTGTGGTTAGACTGATGATGTGTTTTAAGTTTGTTCAGTGAAATGTAAACATATGTGGTATGTGTCATTTCTATCCCAAGTCTGTATACCTTTTCTGTTCCTCTTTCATACCACCACAGTAACCTTGGAGGCCCATAGGTCAGAGCTACAATATAAAGGAAGGTCTCTAAACTCAATTATTAAACCAGTGAACAAATAAACCTTTATATAAGAAACCAGTGAGATTTCAATATTTATTTGTTATAGCAAAAAGACTTATTCTATCTCAATTAATAATATAATCATCTGCCCTTTAGATTGTCCAAAGTGAAATTTACAGATATTATAATGTACCTCCAACTTTAAATTTTAAAAAGTTGATTAAATTTACTATTTGTAATATAAAATAAAAACAAAAGTGACTAAACAAAATAATAAGAATCTCAATATATAAATGATAAGTCACAATAACACTAGAAGTAATGAAATGATGAAGTGCTTGTATCTATAAATAAAATCGCCATGGATATGACAGAAATGTAGATGATGGATATTGATACATTTTATTGACATCTCAAATATCACAAGTGTATTCCTTTCAGTGATATGATTTTCTAAGTTTGTGAACAACTCTTGGTAAAGTTCTAAATAAAACAAAATGCAGCCTTTCTTTTATTTATAAGACAGTTCATTTCTGGATGGTTCAGTATATGTTAAAATCTTGCAAAACTACTTTGCATTTACATATGAAAAGGAGTGGGTTGTTTTTAGGTTCTGATAATTGTAATAAGGTTTTACACTTACCTTATGATACCATGAAAAAATGATGCAAGATGTAAAACAACTGTTCCTTGTGTGGAAACTCCCCATATTAGTGTAGGAATTCTAGCATCTTTTGTATCCCACCCTTTAATGCCCACCATGGCTTCTCCATTATTCTTTAAGCCAAATACATCAAAATAATAGTTTTGAGAACCACTGTCATTTATGGTTAAAAAAATAAGCTCAATTTTCTAATGGATGCAAGTTTTAGTGAAATAACATTTAAAGAAATAGATGGGAAGAAAAATATACTACATTTATTTAAACTGACATTCTTTCCAGGACTTCGGTCACATGATTTTATCATTAACATTTACAGATTGTTTCCTGTCTTATTTCAAGCTGTTATAAACAACTACCGTAGACTGAGTGGCTTATAAACCACTAAAATTTATTTTTCACAGTTCTGGATGCTGGGAAGTCCCAGATCAAAGCACAAATAGATTTTATGTCTGGTGAGGGTCCATTTCCAGGTTCACAGACCACTGTTGTTTTGTTGTGAACTAACATGGTGGAAGTAATGAGGAACCTCGTTAATGGCATTACCATTCATGAGGGCTCCACCTCATGACCTACACACCTCCTCAAGGTCCCACCCCCAAATACCAACACATTATACATTAAGATTTCAACATTTGAAGTGGGGGGAGGGACACAAATATTCGGTCTACAGCATTTCACTTTAGCATATTTTTCAACAGTTCTCTGAGATGGGCAGTCCTAAAGTTATGTTCTCTGTTTTATGGTACCCAGCTCTAAAATTATACCAGAAGTTGACTGGGCTCGGTGTCTCAGCCTGTAATCCCAGCACTTTGGGATGCCTGAGCCTGTGAATTCGAGACCAGCCCAGGCACCTTAGCACTACCTCATCTCTACAAAAAAAAAAAACAAACAAGCAAAAACTAGCCTGGTGTGGTTGTACACACCTGTAGTTCTGGCTACTTGGAGGTCAAAGCTGGGGTGGGGCCGAGAGTGTGCCACTGGACTCCAGCCTGGGTGACAGATTGAGACTACAACTCAAAAAAAAAAAAATATATATATATATAAAATTATATATATATATAAATTATACACACACACACACACACACACACACACACACACACACACACACACATATACCAGAAGTCAATAGGAAAGTCATGGTTTGGTGAGCAAGGGCTTAATTCATTTTTTAAAAAATATTAAAAATATATTGAATGCATAAAATTAGTTTAGTCTGTAAAATATTCTAAATAAATGCATTTTTAGATTATTTACTCTATGGAATGCTGCACAACTTCACTCATAGATCATTAAATTGCAACTACACTTAAATAAGCAAATTATAAATCATTAAATTCAGGCAAGTGATATACCAAGAGGTTTCATGGAAAATCAGTAAATACTTTTGGATCAACATGAAAAACTTTAAATTTATGAGCAGTTGCTTTCTTGTCTTTGTCCTACGGTAACATCATACTAGAATAGTGACAATAGCACTGAAAATAGACAGTTAAATGGTCTCTGGTGATCTTTGATTAGACTCCTAAAAACCTTTTAATTCTTCTCTTTTTATGAACTTCATAAACATTTATAGGTAATAATTTGAATTTGTTAAGTAATAACTTGCATTTTCATGGAAATTCCTCTTTTTTTAATTTTAGAGTTGGAGTCCCGCACTGTCGCCCAGGCTGGAGTGCAGTGGCACACTCACCTCCACCCCAGGCGCCAACCTGGTGGGCTCAGGCAATCCTTCCACCTCAGCCTTCCAAGTAACTGGAACTTCAGTTGCATGCTACCATGCCCAAGTGCATGCTTCCATGCCCAGCTAGTTTTTGATTTATTGTAGAGACAAAGGTTTGCCAAGTTGCCTGGACTGGTCTCGAACCTGCGGGCTCAGGAAATTCAGGTATTATAGGCTGAGCCACCATGCCCAGCCAAAATATCTCAGTTTTTAACTTTTGATTACCGTGGCCTAACCTGGACTGAAGTTGACATAATTTAAATCAATAACCAATAAATTCAGTACGTTAGCTGAAAAATATGACTTTGTTTTGAAATTGATCTAAAGATTTTTTAGACTTTTATAATGGGCAATATTTTTGGATGAGCCTATCTGAATAGTAGGAAAACTGATTATTGGGCAGGGTTCAGTGGATGTTTAAGTTTAGTCAATCATATTCTCATTTTTCTAAATGGTCTTATTACAATGTAATAATAGTAAATTTTTGAAATATATATCTGTTTATTTTTTGTTACATGTATACACACACACACACACACACACACACACACACACACACACAACCATTGCCTACTTTCTCCTTACTTAATCATTAAAATGAGAAAGGTTATCATTTATCATTAAAATGAGAAAGGTGGCTTTTTGTTTGTTTTTAACTCACAAAGCCCATGTATCAGTACAGCAGCAAGTCTGGCAGCTACAGAAATACAATATGCAAATGAGATATGATTTCCCTGAAGAGTTCTAATGGGATGATTGACCTATATATGACTTAATTTGTTCTCATGCTTCCCCTTAATTGTCTATACAAGAAATTAAAACTTGTTAAATTGTTTTGCTCCCCATTTATATATCAAAGTGCTCTGTCATTCCATGTCAAAAATAATCAATAGCTTTTTATGCTATTTTCTCTGATATAGTATTCATGGAACTATAAGATAGTACAATTTCAAATCATTCATATGAAGTTCATTTACTTAAATTAGCTTATCTCTTATGAAGTAATGTCAGTGAGTTGTAAAGGTGTGTTGTTGAGGGATCACAGATTCTCTGGATTACAAAGACAGCCAATTTGTTTTCTACTGTTTTTGATCACTTGTGTATAATGTCTCCTGTTCAGAAACACACTCATTTAGGTATGCAAGCTTATTTGCAAATAGCCACATGGGCCTTGTGCTGCTTTAGCCTTCGGCACCACTAAAATTCTCTATAAAGATTAAGTTTGATTTCATCAAGCCTATCAAAATTAGGTGCAAAAAAAAAAACTTGGTTGCTTCACATAAAAAATAACTTTTTCTAGTTGGGAGTGGTAGCTCATGTCTGTAATCATAGCACTTTGGGAAGTCGAGTCGGGAGGATTGCATGAGGCTATGAATTTCAGTACCAACATAGCAAGGCAACATAGCAAGACCTTGTCTCTACAAACAAAAAAGAAAGTTAGCCAGGCATAGTGAGTGGTATATACCTGTAGTCTAAGCTACTTGGGGGACTGAGGTGGAAAGATTGCCTGAGTCCAGGAGGTTGAAGCTGTGGGAATCATGATCATGCCACTGTACCCAGTCTGGGCCACAGAGTGAGACCTCAACTCAAAAATAAATAAATAGATAAATAAATATTTTTCAAGACCTGACATGTAAAAAAATTAACTTTTTTATTATGCTGGAAATGCTTCCTTTTCATGGAGATAGTTACACAGACAGAATGTGAGTACTTTTAAATACTCTTCCTTCTCACCTCACTGCAATTTTGGAATCTCTTACATTTATCCAGAGATGGGTCCAGTAATCTGGGTTTGGAGAGCCTCATGACAGGATTTCTTATAAGGTCCCTTACCCATGTGTCACTGATAACAGATAAACTGAGTTGGAAGTTGTTATTCCTAGTCTACTGCATGCTAACTTACTTTTTATGATGCAGAGTAAATAGAATCAGAAAACAGGTAGAATCTATTATGACCTACTAATGATTACAGATCACTCTTTCCAATAATAGTATCTTGTTGCACACGATGTCAAATGACTAATCCTCTGTGTTTAAAGGTTACTGATCAAGAACCCAGGTTCTTCTCAACCACCATAAGGGCTAAAGGAATTGATAGCCTAGTATGCCAGGAGCTCTTGAGGGATGCACTGCTTAGCTTTGTTGTAACTATTAGGCAGACTACTGTTTTCTCGCCAACCTCAAAACTGAAAAACCAATAAGCCCAGTGAAGAAAATATTTTCCTAATAATTATTATCTCTGATAACCGATCAATTTGCTTCTACACGGGAAAGAAAACAGATTATTTACACACAAATGGGGCTTTTTAAAACTAAGTTATCATCAATCTTACCTTCTAGGAGCCTTCACAAGTTTGTTTTTTCCCCCAAAATGATTACAGGTAATTAAAATCTTTATATCATGACAAATCATCTTGTTTTGTAGGTTTGGTTAATGTGGCTATAATAATGATGAATTGTGATTATTATTCCCCAGATTGCATTCAGAAGACTGAAATAGACATTCTAATAAGGTCAGTCTGTTTTTTCATCAGTATATGGCTCAGCATTTCATGACTAGATGGCTCAAAATGCCAAAATTTAGACCAAATGACAATTCACTGGAATCATAATTTTGTAGTCACAGACTATTCCTTTAATGTGTCTTTTAGTGAAGATAATCGCTTCATTTTTCCCTACTCATAGGCAAATCAGAAAGGGTAGCAATGAATATATTGTTTGAATGTATTAATTTTTTGAACACTAATTTCAGTTAGACATTTCCTTTTGAACTATTATATCTACTTATTACTATCCTTTCTGACCAGTAATTGTTTCAGAGATGATATAATTTCTAACATGAGTTATTCTTATTCTTGTTGAAAAGCTAGAATAGTCAAACTAATATAAACAAAGAGGAGGGGGTGGTTGTATTATTTCTTATCATATAGATAAGGGACACTCTTCTGAGTCAGACTTGTCTCAAATGGTTCATTGCCACTTCCGAATTATATTGACTCTGAATATTTCTGAGTTGTTTTGAGGATGAAAGGTGTTCTAACTAGGGATTCATACAAGAACAAATCATTATTTAGCTCACAGTGGCTATTTTATAGTATTCATTTTATTGTGAATTCAGTCAGAAATGTTATTTATGAGCAGAGAGAAAATTTCATTGCTTACCAGTGAAAGGGTGGATTCAACGCTAGACAAAGGTTGGCTTTTAAATTCTCATTTCCTATTCCTCTTTTAAATGGTTTTTCTCACATTACCTGACGTAACCATTCCCTACATATAACATTTAGTAAAACAAGAAAACCTAGTATACATCAAGTTTGTTTATGCCTTAATTTGTTTAAAAGAAGTGGTATTTCTTTTTTCTTATTTGATATAATATCCCTGCTTCCTGATCATGCTTTCATAAAATATAAACAAAAATTCATAAAATTATTTTCAAATGTGAATTTTCCTATAAATTTAAAACAGTTTACATTTTGTGTTATTAAATAGTAAGTAATTATTAGTTATAAATGGAAATTTTATTTAGGAAGAAATAAACTAATGTCTGGAGTTTGCTTTAAAAATTTTTTTAACATGAGGGTAGAAATGAACAAAAAAATTTTAAATATGGTAATTGTTAAAGATGTGTGATGGGTATAAAAAACTATACAATCTATAGTTTGTTGAATCTTAAATGTAATAACTATATATATATATTTTACAGAACAAAAGAGTTCACCCAGAAAATTGAATAAAGGGTTTGCAGTTTTCTTAAGAAACAACAGCTTTCTTTTTTAAATTGCCAAATAAAATTGTGTATATGTATGCCTTACAATGTTTTGATAAGAGGCAACAATTTAATTTAAATAACACTTTTTACCATTTTTGTTAAACCAAAACTTTGTGTGTGTATGTGCAAATACAGAAATATACATACATATATAGATAATGATTTAGAAAATGTCGAAGATAGGTGACACACAATAACATATGTTTAACTGGGTGCAGTGGTGTGCTTATAACATCAGCTACCCTGGAGCTGAGACCGTAGGACTGCTTGAGCCCAGGAGTTTGAGACTGCAGTGAACTATGATCACCCAACTGCACTCCAGCCTGGGCAACAGAGCAAGACTCTGTCTCTAAAATAATAATAATAACAACAATAATAATAATTATAACAGATGTTAATGTAGGAAGGTAAAAAATGTATATAATATATATTCCTGCACTCCAGCCTGGGCAACAGAGCAAGACTCTGTCTCTAAAATAATAATAATAACAACAATAATAATAATTGTAGCATGTTAATGTAGGAAGGTCAAAAATGTATATAATATATATTCCCACAGAACAGCACTACACTCTCTGTGGAACATTTTATTTGGAACATAGACAAACGGTGTACTAGAAAAACTTCCTATAGTGGTTGTAATAATGAAATAGACTCCTGGCATTTGGCCTCATGTATTTTTCAATATGAAATAGTAGGTAAATATCATCTGTTAAGCTGTTTTTGCCTGGTATTGTCACCACCTCAAGCCTTGCCTACATCCTGTCAAAGTTCTATCAGCAGTAAAGAGATGAATTTCACCTAAAACGATCAAAGCGTTTGTTACAGTTAGACTATGATCTAACTGATCTTATTACTGCCAAATGATCATTATTGCAGTAATTTATGAATAAGATAAATAATATTGAAATTTTGCCACTAGGAAAACAAAGTTGTTTTTTTTTTTTGAGTTGGAGTCTCACTCTGTCGCCCAGACTGGAGTGCGGTGGCCGTTCCCAGCCACCGCAGCCTCGACCTGCTGGGCTCCGGTGATCCTTCCACCTCAGCCTTCTGAGTAGCCGGAATTACAGGCATGCGCTACCACACCTGGCTGATTTTTTTATTTATTGTAGAGATGAGTTCTCACTGTCTAGGCGGGTCTCGAACCCGCGGGCTCAGGCAATCCACTCATCTCAGCCTCCCAAAAGTGAAGGATTACAGGCTGAGCCACCAAGCACGGCTAACAAAGCATTTTTCTTGCTATTAAAATTAAGCAATGAATAGCCTACTTCCACTAGGCACTGAAACCCAATAGGCATATTTCTAAAACTGTCAAGAAATATTACCTTCAACTCAAGGAAAATGAATGAAGAAAAAAGATACCTGCACACGTATGTTTATTACAGCATTGCTTACAATAGCAAGAACCTGGAACCAACCATCCTGTCCATCAAAAGAGGACTGGATTTAAATGCGGTACATATACACGATGGAGTACTACGCAGCCATAAAAAAGAACAAAATAATGAACTTCGCAACAACCTGGATGGAACTAGAGTTTATAATACTGAATGATCTCTCACAGAAACAAAGATCTGAGTATCACATGTTCTCACTCATAAATAGACCTTGAACATCTATCGTAATACCATAAGAAAAGGATTGACAGTGGCGGGAAAGTATGGGGGGGCAGAGATGGGAAGGGAGGTGGGATTAATGGTAGTCAATATCTGTCTGGGGATGGGGGGACATGTCTTATCAACAAGGGTTTTTGAATGATACATATTTGTATACCTAACCCTTAACTATACCCCACAATTTTGAAATTAAAAAATATGTTAAAAAAAAAAAGAATGAAGCATCATTAGCAGACAAAAGTTGTTAAGGTTTAGGAAATCTTCTACTTAGATTAGCTCCATATGATCATCACCTCTATGTAAATAAGACCTTCTTTCTCTTAATCTTTTTATGACTAATGCAATATATTAAGACTTTAATTAATTAAAATGTGATCTCACGAGTACTGTCAAATACAGTATATTGTTACTTTTTGAAGGAATTTCTAAAATGTTTTAATGTATTGACTGAATCAAATAATGAGGTTATACAGAAAAAAGAACATATTATAGTCAAGTAAACAATATTATAAAAAAGAATCAATTTAAGTGAAACAGCTTAGAAAAATTTTAAAAACTCAAGCAAGTTGAACATTATACTAACTTCATTAGAGTATGGAGCCAATGAGACCAAGGTTGCATATTTTAATTTCTCTACATGGAAATTACCTTTGCAAAATAAATATTAGCCTAAGAGTCAAAAACTGTACCCTGGACTCTGGTGTAGTTGCTTGGCCAGCATGTGTCATTGGTCATAACTAGAACTAGTTCAGCACTTTGAAAAACTACAATGAATGGTGAATGACCCAACATAATAGCAATGTGCATTTCCTTACACAAAGGGCAATGTTTGTCTTTTTTCAATGGCTTAACAACACTGTCATCCAAATGGTTTATTTATACCACATTTTAAAATAGGTCTTGTTTAGAAGCAGTATAGTAGAGTATTCTCAACTAAAATACAGCATTCCTTGAAACCATGCCACCATCTCTGAAATCACAATGAGATGTCAAGGGAGTGACTTATAGATTAAGAGGACCTTGTGGTGATTTAAAAAGCTACACCAGGAGAATTCTAGCATTCAATTTCAGTAAGCAAATTCAGTCTGAGCTTTTTTGACTTAAGCATGAATATTTGTTTTGAGCATGCACCATTTAGCTAAGTTTAATATAGCTAAAATCAAAATTTAAGGTCAAACTACTTGTAACTAAAAGTTAAACTCTATCATTTAGATTATGTTTACTTTTCTGGAGTATTATTTTAATCTTCACTTATAGATTGCTGTTATTTGTTGCCCACTACAAAGAAAGGATTTATTTGCTTTAATTATCTAATTGGCCTAAGTTAATGTAGACATCGTTCTTGAATTTTCTGCAAATTTTACTCTTAATATAAGAAGACCTAGCCATCTTTTCTTGAGAGTTAATATATAATTATTCACATAAAGTTTTCAAACAATTACAATTTTGTCACTATATCTCTTAGTAGACATGCACCATGCCTTATTTAAGTTTGTACTTCCAGCACCTAGCATATAGTACCTGGCTTACATTTAAATCACGATAACATATACCATAGATTCTATAATATATAGTATAAAATTTTATAGTATAGTAAAAAAATTACTATGTAGTATATATTATAGTCTATACCATATATAGAACTTATTACAATTTTTAAGTCTTCAAAATATACTATCAAAAATTTTGTAGTAGTTTTTTTTTTACAAATACCTGTTGAAAAAATATAGACAAAAGTAGATAGACTAAAGAGCACAAAACATGGTATACTCTCTTATTTTACACATTTGCCATTTTGTATCATGACACATTAAAAAAGTCACTTTTGTAGCATATTTAACCATTGTGATTTTTTTTAAAAAGGTTGTGTTCAGTTCTGTGGCATATCGGTCAGAATAAGTTACATGTTGATATTGTAACAACCAAAAAATCTCAGTGGTTCATCAATAAATCTTTAGATGTCTTTTATGTCATATATTCCACGTAGATCAAGAGTCCTCTGCTTCCTAGTCACCCAGGGAACCAAGACAACAGGGCCGTCACCATTTTGTAGATAGACCATCAGTAACATGGTCCTCATTTTCAAATGCTGCAGCTAAAACCGGAGGTCCTATGTGGGGCAGCTAAAACTGGAGTCCTATGTAAAGAAATGCATAGGAAACTTGCCCATACAATTATATTTAAAAAGATAGCTTATCTTTTTGCATACAAAAATCACAATCGTATTCAATGAAAACTATAACTTTAGTTATTGTTTTCTATAGTGACTCCACTTATTATAAAGCATACTTCAATATCCACTTTTTAACCTTTTAAGAAATTGTAGCAAATATATATAATATTTGATATAATATAGTCTTATAACTGAGACAGCGGCTAACATAATGGTAAGTCAGGCGGATTAGAGTGAGACAGGAAGAGATTTCATTACACTATTCAGAACAGTACACAATTGAAAACTCACGAATTGTTTATTTCTAAAATGTTCCATTTACATCACAATGCCTACATCATTCATCTGATTTCATCTCATCATACAGTCATTTTATTATCTCACATCATCACAAGAAGAAGGATAAATACAGCACAATAAAATATTTGGATAAAGAGAAAGACTTCATTTATATAACTTTTATTATATGATAGTTTCATGTATGTTTTATTTTATTATTGACACAAGTCTGGACAAGTTCTCAGACACCTGAGCAACAGACATGATGTGAACAATGGCAGTATCAGTGCTGAAGCAACCCACAGAAACCCAAGCAGTGTGAGCTGGTTTTTGGTAGTAGCTGTGATGGTTTGGGTGGGCCAGATCCCTGGTTTGCAGGTGATATGTTTGAGTGAGTGCCAACTGTGGTGGTATTGACCAGTAAGTCAGTCCAACCTCAGACCCTGGGACGAGTGTTTAGATGTCAACAGTAGTGCAATGGGCTAGGAGATCCCCAGGTCCTTGGATGTTATGCTAGAGTACTGTGGGGATGTGACCAGGTCTGCAGACATGTCCTCAGTCCCCCTGGTAGAGAATTTAGGTGTTGGTTATGATAGGCTAGGGTGGGGCTGTCTTCAGGAATGCTCATATAGGGATAGCAGCAACTACACTGCAGGTCTGCCATTAGGGGAGACAGGGGCACTCCCAGTGGGAGCAGCATGAGCAGGCTGCTGTGGGATGGGTGATTTGCTTGTACCTTAGTCCCATAGCATCCTGCACTAGTTGCAATAGCAATGTTTTCAGTGCACACAAAAGTCCCCAGCCTCACATATCCTTTGCCCAGTAGCAGCAGGGGTAGTGGCCCCAGGGCAAGACACAGTCCTTTAGGGGTTGGGCTTCCAGAATCCCTTTAGCATATTCTTATGGGGAAGGTTTAATAATAATAATTTCCTCAGATTTTGTATGTCTGAGAATATTAATATTTCTCTTATTGTTGAAATAGTTTTCTTTCCTTTCAGCACTTTAAATATTCCATTGCCTTTTTGCCTGAAATATTTCAGATGAGAAATCAACTGATAATTTTATCAGATATCTCTATTATGTGATGAATCACTTTTTTCTTGCTGCTCTCAAAATATCTCTTGTCTTCTGGCAGTTTGATTATAGTATGTATTGCTGTGAGTTTGAGTTTATCCTACTTAGAGTTCATTGATATTTCTGGCTTTGTAGTTTATCCTACTTGAAGTTTATAGATATTCCTAGATTTCTTGGCATTGATCCCCAGCTAATATCTCTTTCTTGGCATTGATCCCCAGCTAATATCTCTTTAAATAAAATCTCCACCCTTTTATCTCCCTTTCTTCTTTTGAGAATCTCATAATACATATTTTTATATTTTTGTTATCATTTCATAAAACTTTCATACCCTGTTTACTTTTTTCTTTTTTTCCTCTTTAGACTCAATAATTTCAAATCCCCTGGATCCAAGTTCTCTGATTCCTTTTATGATTGTTTAAGTCTATTGTTGAACTCTTGTGGTGGATTTTAAAATTTAGTTATTACATTTTTCAGCTCTAGAGTTTCTGCTTGGTTGTTTATTTGTTTGTTTTAGAGATGGGGGGGTCTCACTTTGTCACCCAGGTTAGTTGTTCACTACAGTACCAAACTCTTGGGCTTATGTGGTCCTCCTACCTCAGTCTCCCAAGTAACTGGGATTAAAGATATATGCCACTATACATGGCCTTTGAAAAAAATTAGAGAGTGTCACTATGTTACCCAGGCTGTTCTTGAAGTTAGTTAAATGCCTGTGTTTCATCAGGGACGGTTTCTGGCTTTCTTTTTTTACTTTGCTTGGGTATATTCTCCTATTTCTATGTATACCTGTGATCCTTTTTGGAAATGTGGACGTGGAAAAACCACCAATTCTGTCACGTTTGCGAGCTGATAAAAGAAGTCTTTATTAATGGGGGGGCCCTGTGTCTTGTCATCAGTATGGGGGGGTTTCTTGGCATTGATCCTGTCTGGGCCTGTATGTGTGATTAACTTTTTTTTTCTTCTGTATGCAAGTCTGCTTTTAATTGTTTTAACTTTCCAAACAATTTAACCCCAGGTTCTTTTTGGAGTCATAGATGTCCTCTTGCATTTCTCTACTTGCAATCTTTTGTCCCCAGAGGTCCAAGGGTGTGCATTTTCCATGTGGTTTTCATATACTGGAGCACCTGCCAATGCCTTTCATAGCTTCTACCAGACCGAGATAAAAAGAAAAAAATGTTGCCATTTTTCATCTGTTCTGAGTTAGTTGAGACAGAAACAAGTCTTTCAGAAAGTCCACAGGTATGTTAGAATGTTGTAAATATATTCTACTTGACTATTTCCTTCCCACTTAAAAAAAATAATAGGTCACTTCTTCCTGAATGTGCTGTGCCAGGGAGTTTGTGGGGCAAGGGAGAGTAAAAGTGCTGCAAAAATCATTTTGTTGAATGTGACTTTTTCTTGATTGTTTGGTTACTATAGATCTTTGAATAGTTTTCAGAGCTTCCATAGAATTGTTTCAATCACTATAGTTTTTTATTAATGTTTCTGTGGGAAAATGAGGGCCCATAGCTTCCAAGTCTGCCATCTTGCTTACATCTAAGTATATATTTTCAGATTTTTCATTGCGTGTTGTCTTGTACAACAGTCACTGAAGCATTGCAATAGTAATCTTGCATTGTTCTGAAAAGGTTGATACAAAAGTATTGTTCATAAAACCGATTACATAAAATAGATCAGTCTTTAACAGCTGACAATTATATTCTTCACACAGTCTATGGTGTTCTGTGATTGTTAGTACATGCCCAAATTTTCAGGTCTTTTCACGTGGTAATTATTTTTTCATTTCTGCCAAAACTTCAACACAGCTAAGTGACATGGAAGATTTTTCTCAAGTATTTTTCTTTTACTGCATGGCTGATTATATGTGGGGGTTCTTACATTTTAAGATAATCTCCTTACCTTCCCAGCCCACTCAAATGAACTTGCAGTCTAGTTATAAAAGTCAAAAGGTTCTATTATATATGCCGCATCAGAACATTGTGTTCCTTCACTGATTTTTTTTTTCATTTTCTTCACTACAGCAAATTTACCCCATGTAAACTTCTCAGAAACATAAAGTTCAGAGTCCTTGGATTTTTATCTCTCTTCTTTTGTTTTATTGGCTCCATTTTTAATAATTGTCATCCTGCTAGCTTCTCCTGAGCTAAGTAAGGTCCTAGTTTCTGTGGCTTTTGTGGAGCTGTATGTTGCTCTTCTCATAACTGGTTTCCTCATCTGATAATAGTTTTTCCTTTTCTTACTAATATTTAAAAAACTGTTCTCAGCAATTGTGACTTAATCTCCCTTATATGTACTCTTATCCCTTATATGCACAGTTTTAACCAGAACCTTATATATACTGTTTTATCCATATTTCTTCTTGCCAGATATACTGTAGAAAAGATGTTTTAAAGTTTTCATAGCATCAAGCAGACTACTGATTATTGCAATGAGCCATTGTTTATTGTAATCATACTATGAGTGAGGTATTCTGCTCTATACAGGTTTTACAGGTTGTATAGACGTATTACAAACAAAAAACTCAGGCTATGAGAGAGTAAATGACTAACAAGGCAGTTCCTGGATGGGGAGTTATGTCTACTGACTACAAAGCTTATTTTCCTAATCAATTTGCTGAGCTATTTTAACTTTAAGTATTCAAATATTTATTCTATAGCATCTTATATAGCCAACAAAACAAATAAGCAAACACGTACACACACACACACACACACACACACACACACACACACACACACACACAGAGATAATTCAAATTCCCTTAAATAAGAAAATAAGCACAATAAAAGTGTAAGTCTAGCATGTTTTTTTCCAATTGGTTTTCATTGTAAAATTGAGGTACAGAAGGAAGAGGATTGCCTAGGAAGATCATCTGCTTCTGTTGTTTGCACTGGCTTGTCTCTTTTTTGACATATTGAAGACTCAGCACGTCTTTTCACTGAAACAGATTAACATCTTCCTAACCTATAATTTACTTGTGTTTCATTAGTCCAGAGTTTTGGGCCCTAGGTAAATCTTCCAATCGCCTGCAATGTATTTACAACCCTATGAAGTCTCAGACTGGAAAATTTATGAAGATTTAAAAGCATATTTTATTACTCATCATTTAAGAGAAAATACATATAAAACCTTATTATATTATCAACTTACGGGAAATATAAAGGAAAATGAAACATTTTACATCATATCATAGGAATGCAATCTGCAAAATCCATGCCATAGGAGTTTACAGAAAAACGAATCCAATACCTTCAATTACAAAGAGGAAAAAAGCAAACAGAACCCTATAAATTATAAGGGACATGAAGGAAATATTAAGACAGGTGAAGCTAAACTGTAGTGTTTAGGAATAAACACTACAGTTTAGCTTCACCTGTCTTTCTTTTTTTTTTTTTTTTTT
>NW_007247129.1:99402-109616 GCF_000164805.1 Carlito syrichta
GCCCAGGCGGGTCTCGAACCCGCAGACTCAGGCAATCCACTCACTTCAGCCTCCCAAAGGCGCGGGATTACAGGTTGAGCCACCGAGCCCAGCTAGATTCACCTTTCTTAATATTTCCTTCAAAAGATGAGACTATAAAGAAAAATAAGGAAGTAGTTGTTACAATTTGAGCAATCCTAATTTAAAAATCTGAAATCCAAAATGCTTCAAAATTCAAACTTTTTTAGTGCAATGTGACACAAGTGGAAAATTTCACAACTGACCTCATGCGAAGTGTTGCAGTCAAAGCACAATCAAAACTTTGTTTCATGCACAGAATTATTAAAAACACAGTGTGTAGGAGGTGTATATGACACATGAATGACTTTCATGTTTAATCTTGAATCCCATCTCCAAGATATCTCATTGTGTATATGCAAACATTCCAGATCTTAAAATAATCTGGAATCAGAAACATTTCTGGTTCTAAGTATTTTGGATATGTGGCATTCAACCTGTACAATTGTTCAAGATAGTAATTTCCCTTAAATGAGAAGGGACCATATAGGGCTTTTAGGGTATATTGCTATTGCAATTGTAAAAAATTACCACAAACTTAGTGACTTAAAATAAATAGTTATTATCTCACAATTCTGAGGGTCAGAGATCCAAAATGAGTTTAAGTGGGACTGAAAAAGGTTTTCAGGGCTGTGTTCCCTCCAGAGATTCTAAGGGATAATCTTCTTCCTTTTCACTCTAGCTTCTAGAGACTCCTGTGTTCCCTCAGCTTGTGGCCCATTCCTCCGTCTTCCCAATCAGCAGCATATCATCTTTTTTTTTCCTCTGACAATCTGCTTTCCTCTTATAAGGACTCTAGTGATTACATCATGCCTAGCTGTATTATCTAAGTTACTATCTCAAAATCCTTAATCATACCTGATAGGTCCCTTTTCTGTGTGACTTAATATAGTCCTAGGTTCTGAGGATTCAGATACAGACTTCTTTAGGGTGGGCATTATTCACCCCACTATATGTGGCTAATAAAATTTTGTAACTTGACCTAATTGTAAGTTAGAAGAATGTATCTTATAATTAAGATTGAGAGACAAGCCGGGCTCAGTGGCTCAGTCTGTAATCCTGTGCCTTGGGAGGTTGAGGTGAGTGGATTGCCTGAACCTGCAGGTTCAAGACCCGCCTGGGCAACTTGGCGAGACCTCACCAATAAAATAAATCTATACAAAAAATAAAAAATTAGCCGGTGTGGTAGTGCGTGCCTGTAGTTCTAGCTACTTGGAAGGCTGAGGAGGAAGGATCACCAGAGCCCAGCAGGTCGAGGCTGCAGTGGCTGAGAGTGGCCACTGCACTCCAGTCTGGGTGACATAGTGAGACTCCAACTCACTTTTAAGGATGTCACATACTTTAAATGTCAATTCTACTTATATTGGTTAAGCTGTATTCTGTTTCTATAGTTTCTGTATTTGTATGATACCCAACAATAAAAAGTTACTAATATATAGATGGAGTATGTGGAAAGTTACATATGTGTGTGTGTGTGTGTGTGTGTGTGTGTGTGTGTGTGTGTGTGTGTATACTTGTGTATACCACTCAAGCTCCATTTTTTCCTTCTCTTCGGAATGTTATTTCTCCACCCCTTCACATAACTGTATGGCTGTTTCCTTGTAATCTTTTAATTATCTGCCTTCATGGCACCTTGTCAGGTTTAGCAAATCTCACCAAGTTATCCAAGGCAAAATTCACATCCCATTCCTTTTGCCATATTGCATTATTTTATTTCACTCCAGAGAACTTATCACTACTTTAAAGCATTTTTAAAATATATCTGGCCAAACATTATATAGATGAAACTGTGAAATCTTCCTTTGTTTCCTGATGATACACCAGACATCTGTTTCCTGATGGTGTACCCAATATCTTGCAGTGATATGAATGAACGTAGATTGCCGTTGTTGGGAGAGAGAGATAAAACTATAAATCTGAATCCCAGGAAATTTCATGAATAGCTGTAACCAGTTCTTTTCTGTCTGACTTGGAAAGTTTTGTTCATAAAACAAAACACAACAACAACAAAACAAACAAAAGCTGGAGTTAAGAACTTGATGTCCTAAAATGTAGAATTGAATCCCTCATTACCATCTTAAAATGTTATACCTTGTGAGATTTAAAAGTAGAAGAAAGCTTACTTTTGCCATGTTTTCTCAGTTGAAAGAACTGTGTTTAATGATGCATCTTAGAAGGTCATTCAGTGATAAAAGCAGGTGGTGCCACTCCCACTACACCCCAAAAATGAAGTGTGCTATGCATGCTGGAGGTAATCCCTTGACTTACAAATTGCTTGAAAGTTTGTCAATTAATCATGCTTCAACACAAGTTTTCTGTAATTGACTATGTAGTTTAATAAACTGACATTTAGGACTATCTTTCTTAGTTTTTTATATTGCTGTTACTTTTCATAATGTTTTACATTTCATGAGGTTTTACTTTAAAAACAAGTACATTAATCTGAATATCTGATCATTTAACAATTTTCATTTTGATGAGCTGACAGTTTATCTCCCACACATAGTTAATAACATAACCAAAGATTCATACTTTTTTTCTTACAGTGTATTTCCTGTGATGGAATAATTGGTAACAAATTGCTGGTAATAAAGTATTACTGATAGGTTTTTACTGTTACATTGCTTAAGAATATATTAATACTTTTTATATTAAATTGAATTATTAGTTTTGTCATGAATTTTTTCTTTTGCTCAGTGTTGCCAGGGATAAAAAACAGTTTCTTAAATGACACAAAACTTTAGTAATAGAATGATATACACTCATGGTAATGTTCTAAGGTTTTAATTACTATGAATATACATGTACATTGTTAGCTTATCTGTTTCACTGTCAAATTTTTCTTAAGTAAAAAATTACTTGTAGAATACCACTAGGCATTGTAATTTACAAATAATAATTGTGTTATTAATATATCTCACTTTATTTTCCTTCAAAATAAGACAAATTTAATGTTCAAATCATTACTTGAGAATTTATAGGACCCTAAAATAGGAAACATACATTAATCTTTCCTTCATGTTAAGTACCAACTAATCACCTCTTGAGTCATTGTCTTGGTGTTTTCACATGAAAGTTTTACACAGAATGTTGCAATTACTTTATAAAATGTTTTCTGGTTCATAACAGTAGGTCCAGCAATGTGCTATAGAAATGCGATGTGCTATAGAAGCTAATATGTGTGGTGAGGGAACATAATGAAATCTCGATCAGGTACACAGCATGAACACCCCTGGTAAGATTAGTTCTGTAATGAATATTTATTTATTTATTTATTTATTTGTTTATTTATTTATTTATTTATTTTAGTTGGAGTCTCACTCTGTCACCCAGACTGGAGTGCAGTGGTTGCTCCTGGCCACTGCAGCCTCGACCTGCTGGGTTCCAGTGATCCTTCTGCCGCAGCCTTCCGAGTAGCCGAGTAGTATGCTGTGTAAATGTTTTTCTTAATGAAAAAATGTCTGTTACAATTGAGATCAGCATCTGAAAAAAATTTGAGTTTATACACAAACATGTTATCTAAACAAATTCTAATATTTTCAAGTTCATGAGAAAATTATTGCCATACATATCATCTTAAATAGTAGAAAACACATTTTTATATCACTTTAAGAAAAATAATATGTATTAGACAAAATACAGCTATTGCAATGTACTGCTACAATTTTAGTTATTTGTTTTTCTTTAATTCTTATTTTTTTATAATGAATTTGTATGTATTTGATCAATTATAACTAAAAAGTGGATATTGAAGCTAGAAAGAAGAAAGAACAATAAGTAGTTTTAGAGTCGTGTGATTTTAAGAATATAAATTATATATTATAAGATTTTTAAAGTCTTGTCTAAATGATCAATACCTTGGCAATTTTCTCTAGTGCTTAGTTTTTCAGGAATCAGAGTAAAAAAATTATCTTTCATGCTCATGATATATAAAGTAAGGGGATTTTTAGAAAAAACTCAGAAGCATTAACTAGAAGCAGAGGTTTACATCAGTCCTATATAGTATATAATTGATCTTGTTACTGTTATGGCAATTCGTTTGTTATTATTATGAAACTAAAGCATATACATTATACAAATTGCTATAGCAAATACATACAAATTAGATCAAGTCCATAAAAATATTGACACACATAGATGTAGTGTGTATGTATGTGTATGTGAGCACCTGACCACACACAGAGAGCTGTTTTATAATTTTATTTATTCCCTTAATGAAACGTGGAGGGTACCAGCCCATTTTAGTACCAGCCCATATATTGCTGCCTATGTCATGTCTGCATAATATTCTATTGTATTCAAGTGTCAAAGTTTAAAGAAGATCCAAGATGGCCCTCTAGACGTAGCAGACTGACTCCTTATGTGCAGAGCGGAACAAGGACTTCAATCCCAGCCTCCAGTGATCCCAAGCAATTGAGTAGGCTTAGATGGAGGTTGCATCCCACATCCCGCAGATAATTATTGGAACACATAGAGCAAGAGTGAGAGTGAAAGAACACGAGAGAGAGAAAGACAGAGAGAGAGACCAAGAGTGGGGGACCAGCTTTGGATCCAAGAGGCTCCATTCCATCATGTGCCAGGCTCTCATCAGATATGCAGCCCTGTCTTATATGCAAACAGGGGTAAGTGGTACTGCCATGGACTGCAACAGTTCTCCCCCCAGCGGGTGGGTTTATAGTCCCATGTGGGAGGTGGCTTGGATAGGGCACAGCAAGCTGCTGTCAAAGCTCACATGAAGCCAGGAACCCACCTGAGCTCTAAACGCCTATGTCTAAACAGTCGCTGAGAGTACGTTCCCTTCCTGCTCTGCTGCCATCTCCCAGACTGTGAAAGTTCACCTACAGCTTATTCTCATTCAACATCCACCTGTGGTGAGTGATGACCAGCCCCAGAGTGATAAGTTGAAGTAGTACATATTAGCACATTATATAGAATATTAAATATATTTGAATGGGAAAGACAAAATCTTCATTAACTCTTTTTTTAGACAGACATAATGTGATCATATTTGCTGAGTTTTCACTAGATGGAAATATTGCGTTGCATTTACATTAAAAATGAACACTTCTATATGATCAAAATATCCCTATCTGAAGAAAACAACATTCACTGAAATGTTTAAACAATATTTTCTGTAGACATGTTTATAAAGCTCATTTGGATCTGTAATTTTAAAAATTCGGGGTTTGGATTTATATGAACAAATGTACATATATGTTTTAAGTATTTGTTTTTATTCATAGTCAATGTTCATGTTTCTTGAACTTTCTCTCTGATAATTTTTTCAATATTTTATTTTATTTTAAAGTCTTGGGGTACAAGTCAGGATTGCATACATAAGTGGTTTAGGAACAGGTGAAGTTTTGGTCCTCCTATTGAACCTCACTTCACCTGAATAGGGATCAGGTAATCTTATTGATGTTTTATGGCCCCCTCCTCCCCTGGCAGTGTCCCACTACTGCCAATCCCTTTTTTCTAGTATTAAGATAGATGTTCAGGGTAGACTTAAGAGTGAGAACTTGTGGTACTCAGTTCTTTGTTTCTGTGATAGATCACAGAGTATGTTGATCCAGGAGTTGTTCAACATTATGCTGTTTAGTTCATGTATTTTGTTTGTAGGGGATATCTTGGTGACAACACTTTTTTTATTCCTCTGTGATCTGAGAAGGTACATGGTAGCATTTTGATCTTGTGGAATCTGTTTATGCTTGACTTATGGCTGAATATGTGGTTGATCAGGCTTATGTTCTATGTAGTAATGAGTTGAATGAATATTCTGTGTTTGTTGGGTGGAGTGTTTTGTAGGTATCTATTAAGTCCATTTGTTCAAAAGTCAAGTTAAACTCCTTATTGATTTTTTCTTCTATAATCTATCTAGGGTTGTTAATGGGATACCCAGTTAAGATAGTGTTAGAGTGAATACCCTTTTTTCATTTACTTAGTAGTTGTTTTGTAATTTCAGGTCCTTATTTATTTAGGGTGGGCTTTTCTTGTTGATCAGTTGAGCTTTTTATTATTATGTAATGTCCTTCACATTTTTAAAAATTTTTGATAGCTTGAAGGTTGTTTTGTCTGATATTAAAATTGCTGTTTCTGCTTTCTTTGGTTTTCCATCACCTGAAAGTTTATTTTCCATCCTTTAAATTTTAGTCTGAGGGTATTCTTTGTGTATCCTGGAGAAAGCATATTGGTGGGCCTTGTTTTTCCATTTGATATTTTTTCAACAGTGCATTAAATCCATTGACATTCAGACTGAGATTGTGAATTTATCCCTGTCATGAGGGCCTTATAAGTCTGTTTTGATTTCTTTTAACTTTTGAGTTGACATATGTGGGTGTTTTCATTTTTGCAGTCATGTGGTATTGTGGATCAATTCTGTTTTTCTGCATTCTTGGGAAGTACATGGTTGTTCTTTCTTGTTTTTTTGTTGTTGGTGGTGGTGTTCTGTGCTTAATACATTCTTGAGTGAATCCTGTAGAGCTGATCTGGAAGCAGCATAATCTTTTAGAAATTGGCCTTCTGGAAAGTTTTGTTATTCTCAATCACTGATGAAGCTGAGTTTTGCTGGGTAGAAAATTCTTTGTCGAAACTTTATCTTTGAAGACTTTGAAAATTGGACTCCAGGCCCTTCTAGTTTGTAGTGTTTCTGCTGCTAAGTCTGCTACTGCTCTGAATTGTCTTTCCTGATAGATAGTCTGACCTTTCTATCTCTGCCTTTAGAATTTTTTCTTTTATACCTACTTTGTGTAGGTAAATTACTATATATCTAGTGGTTGGTCTCATTTGATGTCTTTCAAGGGTTCTCTGAATCTCTTGTGTTTGGAAGGTCTCATCTCTGGTAAGATGGGGAAAGTTTTCCAGAATAACCTCCTAGAATACTTGTCCCAAAGTGTTCTCCACTTCCCTTTCTTGTTCTGGGCTACTGGTCAGGCATAAATTCAACCTCTTATAATAATCACACATCTCTTAGAGGCTTTGTCCTTTCTTTCTGAATTTTCTTTCTGTTTGCAACAGATCAAGTTAATTCCATATTTTGGATTTCAAGCTCTGACTTTCTTTCTTCTGCTTGGTTGTTTCTTCTTTCCATGCTTTTCATCTTGTTATTTATTCCTTGGATAAAGTTTTTTAATGGCCAAATTCTCTGTTACAAGTTCTTTCAGGGTGGCATCTTGGCTTTCTTGTGTCTTATTCACTCTTTCCATCCATTCCCTAATCCCTATTGTATTGTGGGAGCAATCATTGGTGATTTTCATTGATTGGGCTCCAAGTTCTGATTTTTGGGCATTGCCTCTTTGTTACACTGGGAATTACCTGTGTTCTTCCATTGATTCTTTCCTCATTTTTGACAGTCTCTTTCTTTCTCTTAATTTCATTATTAAATTAGTGCATGGGGATTTTACTTCTGTTGTTTGCTTAGTCCTCTATTCTGCCTTGATCCGAGTCTCTAAATTTGTTCTATTTTGAAACAGGGTTGGATGTGGGAAGCTTTGCTGGTATTTTGTAGTTTTAAAAATCAAATAAGATGGAGGGTGGGGAGCTAGGATTCAGAAACTACTTGCAAGTTACAAATGTCTATTGATTGATGTATGGGTTTTCTGAGACTCCACCACCACTCTATATGATGATACAATGGATAGGTGTGTGTACCCTCTGAGTCCAAGATAAAGCAATAGTAATGAAGAAAACAGAAGAAGGTAGAATAAAATATGACAGACATAAATAATAAAAGATACGCCACATAAAAACAACATAAAAAACAATAACGCAAAACAAAAAGAAAGCAAAAAAACAAAGCCAGCAGAAAACACACACACACAAATAGAGAAACCAAACATGCCCACCACCCCCACACACCAAGCCAAAACAAAAGAAGAAAACAAAAAAGAGGAGGAGGAACACAAATCAAACCCTCATCCACAGATTCACACATAGCAATGCAAAATAAAAGAAATCAAACAGGAGGAAGAATGCAAATCAAACCTTCAGACACATTCACACATACTAAATGAGAAAAAGAAAAGAAGTACAAAGCATAGAAAAGTAGGAAGAAGGAATGAAAATCAAACCTTCACACACACACACACACACACACACACACACACAAAAGAAGAACAAAAACAGAAAAGGAACAAACAAAAAAAGAGGAGGGAGAATGCAAATCAAAACCTCACACACAAATTCACACACACACACTAAAGCAAAACAAAAGAAGAGCAAAAAAAAATAACAGAAATTTCTGGGCACTAACTACCTTCTTGTGACAGGTTGTGTATTTATTCCTTTCAGCAGTTCACAAATAAACCTGCCCGCCATCTCTTGGGGGGCTGTGGGCTCATTCACACTCTCTCTGGTGTGTAGCCCAGGAGCATAGGAGGGGTTGGTAAGAATGGAAGGGACATTAGTTCTCCCCTACTGGTCTTGCAAGGTCCGACGTATCCCCTCCAGTGGAGAAGTGTGGTATTCTCTTCCCCAAGTGCAGATGGTGGGCACCACACTCAGACTTATCCAAGAGTAGAACTCTCCTAGTGCTGCTGTTATCCAGTATCCACCTGTGGTGATCCGTCTCAGTTATACCCCAGCCATGTGGGTTTCATATTCAGAGAAATGCTGGGAGGAAGGGGCTGAATCAGCCCAGAATTTATCACTGATCTCTTGGGGGGAGGTTCCAATCCTTTTCTGGTCGCACCCTTTGTCCCACAGCTGGATCAAGGTAGGGGATGAGGCACCTGAGTCTCTGTACTCATTCTGTCCCTCTGAGGTTTGTGCTTTCAGGATATTCCTTCTGGGTCACAATCAAACCCTGAGTATTTAACCTGCTGGTCACAGAGAGTGAGTCTGTTGTTCATGGTGAGCAAGTCAGAGCACATTCCTGCCTAGTTTTCAAGATGATGATGGGGTGCCTGTTTCTTCTTCTCCAGTGGGAATCTGCTTCTGGCTCCCTCACTGTGATCCCTCTGCTGCCCTCACTGTCAGTGTCTGGCCCAGTGCTGTGGTGGTTGGGCAGTCTGACAATAACCTTTTCTCCAAACAGCTTCTCTCTGGGTAAAGATCTGTTGATTTTAGAATATGGCACTCAGCTTCTGCATTCTGAAATGCACGTGTCCAAGCCAAGAAGCTGTCAGCACCAGCTGCTTCACCAGAAAAGCCCTGGAAACTTGTTCCCAGGTCCTCACTCAGTTAGCCACTCACATGTTCACTTACAAACAGACATTCATGGAAATTCTTCCATACACTTACAGAGACTCACAGAGTTTGCTGGTTCTATCACCATCTTCTTTTTTATTCGGGCTCTGATTCTTTTTTATTATATTTTGGTGTGATAGTCAAACCGAAGGACAGGAAAGATGGTGATGGAACCAGTGGGAGTGTTTGAGTCTCTGAATGGATAAGTACCCATAAGGACAAAACTGCTTATGTGGGTATGTGCCAGTGGGTGAGTGAATGTTTGACTGAGGGGAGACACGGGGCTCCATTGCAGAAGCTGCCCCAACTTACTACCCCTCCAGATTCAGTATTGGCATGTAGGAACATTCACCATTCAGGATATCTCTCAGGAGATGATAGCAGAGATCAGCAGTGTCTTGGCACCTGGCACCCAGTCCACACTATCTGCAGTAATGGAATGGGTACTGAGCTGTAGGGATCATGGAGAAGATATGGGGAGGAAATCTGAAGCTGAGACCCACTGGAGGGAAATTTCAGGCTGATGCCATTTTCTCTGTCCTAGAACCAAGCAAAGACCTTCTCTAGCTTGTCTGATTCTAGGAAGTCTGCATCCTGAGACTGAGGGGTAATTTCTGCATCCCTCTGAGTGTGGGGTCCAGCCCCCACAGAGAGATTAGAGGGTCCCTTGGAAGGTGTGGCAGCGTCGGTGATTATTCTGGAGAAATAGAGAGGGGAGAAAGAAAGAGACTGGACTCCTGCTCAAGTGACCAGAAGTCGTTTAATGGGTGTAATCTCAGGGCTTTTATCCCCAACTCTGCAGTCATCATCCCAGGAAACAAAGGTAGCATGTGTCTTTCACATGAACAGGTCCGGGTGCACAAAGGACACCCCCCACTCTCAAGCAAATGTTCTTTCATATGTAAGGAAGAATGTGAGGAAGAACAATCACAAATTGTCTTTTTGTATCTTATGCTAGCTTAATGTTCCCCAAA
>NW_007247129.1:109927-120632 GCF_000164805.1 Carlito syrichta
ATTTTTCTTAATCTATATAAACTATTTTCTTAAAACCTATATCTATAAATTTCTAAAGGTCGCATCAGTAGAACCTGTGACCTGCATTAAGGCTCCTCAATGTGACTCAAAGCCAAACTTAAATTGTGAAAAAGCAAAAGACCAAAGCCGTGGGGAATGGGAACAATAGAGCATCTGTCTCCATATAGTGTGGTTTATGGGGAGGGTTCTGAGTTTTAAGAAAACATATCTTAAACCATGGAAGGGGGGGTTGACTAAATCTAACCATTTATTGATATAGAGAAATGGATCAAGATGACCAGAGGTTCCTGTAAAAACCTTTCAAACAGATTAACATGAACATTCAAATACCCTGTAGAGGGTTAACTAACATTAAATGCTGGCCTATCTATTTTATAGAGTGTCCGGAGCCCACCTTTTGAAAGGTGAACACCGTAGTTTTCAGTAAATGCAACAGAGAAATTTTTCAATGTATAGTCCAGACTCACAGGTTGTGAATCTGTGAACCCATAATAAACAACAAGCAAACAACAAGCAAACAGTTAAAACATATAGTTAAAACATAATGACAAACAGGATGTGTCTGGACCAAGTCAGAAGATCTCTGGAACAACCTCAGGGCAGAAAACCAGAGGACTCTATTTAAGCAATATCTTGGCCTAATGAATAATGTCCAAAGGATAACCTCATCAGACTGACTCCCTTAAACAGAATTGTGACCACAAACAGAACAAAACAGATTCTTACTGGTAAGAGAATGAATTCTTACCTCCTAGAACATAGATGGGCTCAGGAATTTTTGAGGTGGGAGAAAATTAGTGATCATTCCTTCTCTCTCCAAGCCAGATGAGAAGTTATGGAATGATGGAATTATTCAGGGGCTGTCTCCCCTGTAACTTCTCCATTGAGAGTTACAAATTAGTACATAAAATATTTCACTTGGATATTTCTAGAAAGATAGCTAAAATAAGATTTCAAAATGATATGACTAAATTCTGTACTTCATCAGAACTGAATTAGACTACAAATGCCTATTTTGCAAATTGCAAAATCCATAGCAATTTCTATTGGCAATAAGGTGAGACCCCATAGAATTTATTACATATTTATTATTATTGTCATCAGCAGCATCAACATTATTATCTCTCATTGACTTCCAGATTTGTACATGCAACTGTTGATGGCATCTCCACTTGTATATTTCATATATTTCAATTAACCATCCAGAATGGGCAGAATTTCCAATTCCCTTTTTCCAGTTTATTTATTTCTTAGTCTCCCACATGCTGTCTAGTTGCTTAGGCCTAAATTGTGCACATCATCCATGAGCCACCTTTTTCTTTTGCCATACACTTGTAATTTATCATCAAGTCTTACAGGTATTATCTTCAGAATATACCTCAAAATCTCCACCATGTAGTCCAATGTACCATCATCACTTTCCTGGAGTACTGAAACAGACTAATTGGCCTCTTTTTACTCTTGACTGTCCTAAAACTCATTGTCATACTGCAGGCAGAGTGATTATTTTAAGGCAAATTAGACTATGTCAACACTCTATTCTAAACTCTTCAATCACCTTATGAATGTGCCTACTTCGCTATGCTTCTCTTTTCCTGATTTTTTTCCCTCATTCTTTAACTTTGAATAATACAACCCTTTTAAGTGTACCAATCACTGTCCCACACTGGAGAGATCACATGATGTTCTCTCTGCCTGGACTGCACTCCTCTCTTTGCCTTACTAATGTTTATTTATCTTTATATCACAGTTTATGTCACAGCCTCAGACTATCTCTAACCTCCATTCTAAATTAGGGAAACTCTATTATTTTATATTGATAAGGCTGTATTTTCTTTAAATACCATTTATAAAAATTTATCCTTCATATCTACTTGTGTGATCATTTTTAATGAGCATTTTGCATGCAGTATTGTACATTTGACCTGTACTAAACCTATATAAAAGGGTAACTTGATACCTAGAGGAACAACAGTGTTTTAAAATTACTTTTTATAGTAAATTCCAACTTCTCAGTCTGCCTTTTAAGGTTATTTTTAAATTGATTTTTTTCCATCTGGCAGTGTTTATTTCTCAGGGAGAGAAGCAGAGATGAAAATCACGTGGAGAGAATCTGCCAAATGCCACGCCTTGTGGTAGATGCAGTTACCTGTATTATCTAATTCAATCCTTGCCATAATATTTCTGAAAGATGCATTATTGCCCTTAGTTTTACAAATGAGAAAACCAAGAAATGGTAAGTGACTTTACATGAAGTCTAGAATTTAAACCTAGACAAAAAATTATGTTTTGTGGCCTCTTGTATATCAGGCAAACTAGATTGATTGACTTACCTTACACACATATGACTCATATATGCCCCTCTTGTCATCTCACATATGCAAATTATTCAGCCTGAAATATACTATTCCCCCCACCAACCCACATTCTGACTTTGTCAAAACTCCTTAAAGTTTTATCTTGTTAAATATGTATTCAAAAGTAACTTTAAACTGAGTTAATTGGTACAGCACTTAATCTGTTTCATTTTATTAGTCTTCCTATTCTCACTAATGTTCAGTCTTTTTACCTTGTTGTAGAGACGATATTAAAAGTACTTAATGTAAAATGTATTGTCCAACTTCAGACTTTCAACTACATAGGGTTTCTGAACGTGCCCCCCACGACTTTGTGTTTCTGAGATTAACAAGCCTTGACGAGTAAAAGTCGATTTTTCATCAGACTGCTGGAAAGGGTAGATATTTTATATCACCAAAAGAGTTTTCTGAATTGATATTTAATTGATTCTGAGTGTTCTTCATCAAATACTGTGACCATTGCAAGTTCACCTTTCCAAATTATACACTGCTGAGATGAATTTAACATGCAAACAAATTGTCAGTTATTTCATCTCAATTTCCTCTCACTAAATGTCCTGGTTACATGGTTACATGTTACTTAGAGATACCTAAATATGAGAACTTTTTAGGATTCATCTTATTTTTTAATTTTTTTATTATTATTTTAAAGATGAGGGGTACAATTCAGGCTTAGGTATACTATTGTTCATTATGCAGGTATCCTTGTTGATGAGGTGTGTGACTCCCCTCTCCTGGCAGCTTTCCTCAACTGCCAACCCCACCCCCTTCCCCTGGCAGTTTCCCAGTACTGCCAATCCCTTTCTTATAGTATAAGTGTTCAATGTCCACTTATGAGTGAGAACATATGGTACTCTGTTCTTTGTTTCTGTGATAGATCACTGAATGTGATAGACTCTAAATCCATTCAAGTTGTTGTGAAGTCCTTATATTTTCCTTATGGCTGCATAATATTCCATTGTGTATATGTACCAATATTTTTTATCCAGTCTAGCTTCAATGGGCAGCATGGCTGGTTCCATGTTTTTGCTATTGAGATGCAACAAACATGTGTGTGCAGATCTTTTTTGTGGAGTGATTTGAGTTCCTGCTGGTATATTCCCACTAGGGGAATTGCTGGGTCATATGGAAGGTGAATTTCTAGTTCTCTCAGAAATAACCACACTGTCTTAGAAAGAGGTTGCACTAGTTTGTATTCCCAGCAGGAGAGCAGAAGTGTTACTTTTTCTCCGCATCCTTGCTAGCATCTGTTTTTGTTTATTTATTAATGAGGCCCTTCTTACTGGGATTAGATGGTATCTCAATGTGGTTTGGATTTGCATTTCTCTGATTAGTGAGGGTGAGCTCTTTTTCACAATTCTGTTGGCTATTCATACATCTTCTTTTGAGAAGTGTCTATTCATGTCTTTTGCCCACTTTTTAATGGGGCTGTTTTTTTTTTTTGTTGTTGTTGTTGTTTTTTCTTTTAGGGTGCATTTGAGTTCTGTGTAAACCATAGATGTTAGGCCTCTGTCAGACATACAGTTGGCAAATATGTTTTCCCATTCTGTTGGCTGTCACCCCACTCTCTTGATGGATTCTTTTGCTTTGCAGAAGTTTATCAGTTTGATGAGGTCCCACTTTATCTTCTTTCTTATGATATGGGCACTTGAGATTTTGATCAGCAATTGGTTGCTAGTTCCAATTTCCATGAGTGTCTCCTGAATTTTCTAAGATTCTTATCGTTTGAGGCTTTATGTTTAGGTCTTTGATATATTTGAAGTTAATTTTTGTGTTTGGTGATAGGTAGGGGTCCTGTTTCAATCTTCTGCATGTGGTCAGCCAGTTTTCCCAGCACCATTTACTGAATAGGTTCTCCTCTTCCCAGTAGTTGTTGGTGGAGGCTTTGTCAAAGACAAATTGTTTGAGAAATTGAGACTTTGCTTCCAGAATCTCTATCTTGTTCCATTCGTCTATATGCCTGTTCTTGTACCAATATCAGGCTGCTTTGAATACTGCAGCCTTATAGTAAAGTTTGAAGTATGGAAGTGTGATACCTCCTGCTTTGTTTCTTTCGCTAAGGATTGTTTTGGCTATTCATGGTCATTTACTTTTCCAAATGAATTTCTGTATTGTGATTTCCAGGTCTGAGAAGAATGATGTTGGTAATTTAATGGGTATTGCATTGAATCTGTAGATTGCCTTTGGTAGCATGGACATTTTTAAAAATGTTCATTCTTCCTATCCATGATCATGGAATTTTTTTCCATTTGTTTGTGTCTTCTTGCATTTCTTTTAGCAGCGTTTTGCAGTTCTCACTGTAAAGGTCTTTTTCTTCTCTGCTTAGAAAGATGCTGGGGTAGTATTTTGTTGTTGTTGTGTGTGTGTGTGTGTGTGTGTGTGTGTGTGTGTGTGTGTGTATGTGTTCATTTTGTGGGTGGTCTGTATGCTCTGTTAACTTTGTTTGCCTGCACTTTTGTGATGGGCATGACTTTTCTTCCCCATTTTTTCTGTGTTCAAGACCTTCTAAAGCTTCTCTTGAAGGACTGGTCTGGAGGCAGTGTGTTTTCTTAGGGACTGGATGTCTGTGAAGATTTTTATTTCCCCATCACTTAGTTTTGTGTGATAGAAAATTCTACATTGGAATTGCTTATCTTTATGAACATTAAAAATTGGATTCCAGTCTCTTCTACTTGTAGTGTTTCTTTGATGTCAGGAGCAATTCTGGTGCATCTTCTCTGGTAGGTAGTTTGACCTTACTCTCTCACTGACTTTAGTATTTTTATTTTAAACTTTGTGAAGGCAGATTACTATGTATCTAGGGGTTGGTCTTCTTTTGTGATGCCTTCCAGAGAGTGTATGAATCACTTGTGCCTGAATGATCATATCTCTGGCAAGATGAGTAATGTTTTCTTGGATGATCTCATGGAATGATTGTTCCAAGTTATTCTCTGTTTTCTTTTCTGCATAAGTTTGGCTTCTTTACATAATTGCACACCTTTGCTCCTTTTGAGTCCCCCCCCTCCTTGGTTTTAACATATATTTGTCTTCAAGATCTGAGATTCTCTCTGCTTGGTTAATTCTGCTCCCAATGCTTGGTATTTTACTATTTATTTCAAGAATGGAGTTCCGTATTTCTATTATTTCAAAATGGACTTTTTTGAAATAGGCTGACAGTCACAATTTACCTGAGTTTCACTTCTTGTTTTTCTTGGTTGTGGCTCATTTTTTGCCATCCAATCTCTGATTTTTGTGGCTGTATTCTGGGGTAGGTCATTCTGTGAGGTTTTCATTGCTTGTGCTCTGATGGCTGTTTGTTCAGGCACTGTCTCCTTGGGGCTCTGAGGGTTACCTGTGTTTTTCCATTGATAGTTTCTCATTTGTGACAGTTCTCTTTTTCTTCTCCATAATTCTGTTGCTCAATGAGAGAAGGAGAAGCAATCACTTCTGCAGCTTGCTCTACCCTGTGGCAGGATACAATAAGTGCAGGTTCTCTACTAAACTAGCCAAACTGGTTTTCAGCTCCTGGTGCAATTGGAGGGAGTGGACTGATTCATCTTAGAATAACTCACTTCTATCCTTCCTTGAGCAGAGCCTCCAAATGTATCCAAGCCTGAGACAGGTCTGGGGGATCAGATGTCCAGAATCCCACACCTTTGATTTCTTTCTGGTCTCTGTGTGTACACTGGGACTCATGCTGAGTGCAAGTTGTATTGACAGCTAGGTCCTTACTTTGCCTTGCTTGACACTAAAGGTGCCAGTGTGCTGTGCCACTAGCTTCCAGTGGTGGGAATGCTAGTCAGATTCACACTGCAGGAGGTTCTCTTTCTGCCTAGGAAGATATTGCCACTGTGGCAATGGTTGGCAGGCCAGTCCATTCTCTTTGTCATTTGAGTTCCTATTGGCCACCCCTGTTGTTTCTCAACAAAGGTTTCTCCTGTGGGTGTCTGAATGCTTGTGTACAGGTGGGAGTAGAGGAACTGATTCAAAATGACAGAATCCCTCACCACTCTCTTTAAGTGTCATTAATTGCCAATTTAGGGATAATATATACAACATAATAAATATTATTATATTTTAATCCAAAGAACAAAATAAATAACTTTGAATCAACAGTGAAATAAATTTTTAAATAAATAAATACATGGGGATAAAGGGAAAATCCTTATTAAAGTTTCAAATAGTAAATGTAGCAATAATACAGAAAATCATCATTAAACACTACAATTATAATTGTTGCAGGAAAGATCAATGAATAAGTAATAAAATTAATAAGACTTTAAGAAGAAACAGGATATTTGCATAGTTTCAAGGTAGTTTACAAAAAATATTGCCAAAAATTATTGGATAAGTTTTTTTGTTTGTTTGTTTGTTTGTTTTTTTATTATGAAGTTGTGGGGTACAGTTAAGAGTTAAGTATACAATTGCATTTCATTCAGACACCCTGTTGATATGGGGTGTTTCCCTGTTCCCAGACAGATATTTGCTACTGTTAATCCTATCTCCCTCCCCCCACCATAGTTTCCCAGTACGGTCAGTCATTTTCGTATAGTATTGCATTGGATGTTTAAGGTCCATTATATGAGTGAGAACATGTGATATTCGGATCTTTGTTTCTGTGAGAGGTCACTCAGTATTATAGACTCCAGTTCCATCCAGGTTGCTGCGAAATTCATGATTTTGTTCTTTTTTATGGCTGCATAGTATTCCATTGTGTATATGTACCACATTTTTTTAATCCAGTCCTCTTTTGACGGGCAGCATGGCTGTTTCCAGGTTCTTGCTATTTTGAACAATGCTGCAATAAACATGCGTGTGCAGGTATCTTTTTTATAGAGTGATTTGTGCTCTTCAGGAAATATTCCCAGTAGGGGGATTGCAGGGTCATATGGGAGGTTGGTATTTAGAGCTTTTAGGAATCGCCACACTGCTTTCCACAGAGGTTGCACTAGTTTACACTCCCACTAACAGTGTAGAAGTGTTCCCTTTTCACCACACCCTCTCCAGCAGCTGTTATTTTTTGACTTGTTGATAATTGCCATTCTGACTGGGGTTAGGTGGTATCTCAGTGTGGTTTTGATTTGCATCTCCCTGATGATTAGTGAGGTTGAACATTTTTTCAAGTGTTTGTTGGCTGCTCGGATGTCTTCCTTTGTGAAGTGTCTGTTCATATCTTTTGCCCATTTTATAATGGGGTTGTTTGTTTTTTTCTTTTCAGCACATTTGAGTTCCTTGTAGATTCAGGATGTTGAGCCTTTGTTAGACCTGGAGTTGGCAAATACTTTTTCCAGTCTGTAGGCTGTCTTCCTGCTCTCTTGATGGTTTCTTTGTCTTTGCAGAAGCTTGTCAGTTTAATAAGGTCCCACTTGTCTATTTTCTCTCATATGAGCTGTGGGTTTTGGGTTTTTTTCAGGAATTGGATGCCAGTTCAGATTTCCATGAGGGTATTTCCTTCATTTTCTAAGGTTCTTATGGTTTGAGGTTTTACATTTAGGTCTCTGATCCATTTGGAATTAACCTTTGTGCATGGAGATAAATAGGGGTCCTGTTTCAATCTTCTGCATGTGGTCAGCCAGTTTTCCCAGCACCATTTACTGAATAGGTTCTCCTCTCCCCAGTGGTAGGTGGTGGAGGCTTTGTCAAAGATGAGTTGGTTGAGAAATTGAGGTTTTGCTTCTGGAATCTCAATTCTATTCCATTGATCTATATGCCTGTTACTATACCAATACCAAACTGTTTTGATGATTGTAGCTTTATAGTAAAGTTTGAAGTTTGGTAATGTGATACCACCTGCTTTGTTTGTTTTTTGCTGAGGATTGTCCTGGCTATTCTTGGACGTTTGTGTTTCCATATGAATTCCTGCATTGTTTTTTCTAGGTCTGAGAAGAATGTTGCTTGTGATTTGATGGGTATTGCATTGAATTTGTAGATTACATTAGGTAAGATGGACATCTTCACAATGTTAATACTTTTGATCCATGAGCATGGGATATTTTCCCACTTGTTTGAGTCAACTTTGATTTCTTTGAGCAGTGTTTTGTAGTTTCCCTTGTAAAGGTCTTTCACGTCTCTGGTTAGGAAGATGCCAAGGTATTTCATTTTTTTTGTGGTTATTATGAATGGAATAGTGTTTTTTATTTGGGTTTCTGTTTGTTTATCATTGGTGTAGAGAAATGCGATTGTCTTTTGTACATTTATTTTGTAACCTGAGACTTTGCCAAAGGCCTTTATCAGTGTAAGGAGGTTTTGACAGATTCTCTTGGGTTTTCAAGGTATACAATCATATCATCTGCAAAGAGAGATAACTTGACTTCCTCTTTTCCTATTTGGATACCCCTGATTGCCTTCTCTTCTCTGATTGCTCAAGCCAGGACTTCTAATACTATGTTGAACAGGAGGGGTGAGAGTGGGCATCCTTGTCTTGTTCCAGTTTTCAGGGGAAATGGTTCTAATTTTTGTCCATTTAGGAGTATGCTCGCTGTGGGTTTCTCGTAGATGGCTTTCACTACTTTGAGGTATGTTCTCTGTATGCCTAGATGTTCAAGGGTTTTTATCAAGAAGTGGTACTGGATTTTATCAAAAGCTTTTGCTGCATCTAATGATATAATCATGTGGTTTTTGTTTTGACATCTGTTGATGTATTTAATAACATTTATGGTTTTACGAATGTTGAACCAGTCTTGCATCCCAGGGATAAAGCCTACTTGGTCATGATGGATGATTTTTGAGATGTATTGCTGAATCTGGTTTGCTAGGATCTTGTTGAGAATTTTAGCATCTATGTTCATCAAAGAATGGCCTGTAGTTCTCTTTCTTTGCTGGATCTTTACCTGGCTTGGGTATCAATGTGATGTTGGCTTTGTAAAATGATTTGGAGAGCATTCCATCTTTTTCAATCACCTGGAATACCTTCAGTAGGATTGGTATCAGCTCCTCCTTAAATGTCTTGTAGAATTCTGCTGGAAAGTCATCTGGTCCAGGGCTTTTTTTTGTAGGAAGTTTTATTATTACATAGTCGATTTCCTTGATTGTTATTGGTTTATTTAGGGTCTCAATTTCTTCTTGTTCCAACTTAGGTAGGTTGTGTGATGTCAGAAAGTCCTCCATTTCCTTAAGGTTTTCAAGTTTGTTTCCATACAAGTGTACGTAGTAGTCTCTAATGATCTTTTGTATTTCTTCAGGGTCAGATGTGACTTCATCTTTTGTGTTTCTGATTGTGCTAATTTCGTTCTGTTCTCGTTTTTTCTTGGTCATTCTAGCTAGGGGACCATCAATCTTGTTTATTCTTTCGAAGAACCAGCTTTTTGTTTCATTAATTTTTTCTATTATCTTTTTGTCTTCTATGTCCTGGATTTGGGCTTTTATTTTGGTGATCTGGATCTTCTGCTGAAATTAGGGTTTTTGTGGTCTTGCTTTTCCAGCTTCTTTAGGTGGCTTGTTAGGTTGTTAATTTCTGTTCCTTCCATTTTCCTCATGTGTGTTTGTAGGGATATAAATTCCCCTCTTATTACAGCTTTTAAGGCATCCCAGAAATTTTGGTAAGCTGTTTCTTCATTTTCATTTGTATCCAGGTATCTTTTGATCTCTGTTTTGATTTCATCATTGATTCAGGAGTTGTTTAGCATCATGCTGTTTAGTGTCCATGTCTTTGTGGGTTTTGGGGGGACTTTGTTTGTGTCAATGTTTATTTTTATTCCACTGTGGTCCGAGAAGGTGCATGGTAGAATTTCACTCTTTTAAATTTGCTTATGCTTGATTTGTGTCCAATTATGTGGTCGATCTTAGAATATATTCCATGCGGTGATGAGTAGAATGTGTATTCTGTGGTCTTTGGATGGAGTGTTCTGTAGGTATCAATTAAGTCCATTTGGTCCAGAGTCTCATCAAGGTTCCGGATCTGCCTGCTGATTTTTTGTCCTGATGTTCTGTCTAGAGTTGTGAGTGGTGTATTAAAGTCCCCAGTTATTATGGTGTTAGAGTCAATGTCTTTCTTTAGTTTTCCTAGAAGTTGCTTTATGAATGCTGGTGCACCTATGTTGGGTGCATATATGTTTAGGATAGATATTTCTTGTTGATGGAGTGAACATTTTATCATTATGTAGTGGCCCTCTGTATCTTTTTTAATTTTTGATAGCTTAAATGGTATTTTGTCTGAAATTAGGATTGCGACTCCTCCTTTCTTTTGTGTTCCATTCACCTGAAAATTTGTTTTCCATTCTCTTACTTTGAGTCTGTGTGTGTCCTTTCTAGTGAGATGGGTCTCTTTGAAGACAGTATATTGTTGCCTGGTGATATTTTACCCATTTTGTCATTCTATGTCTTTTCAGGGTGCATTTTAGTCCATTCAC
>NW_007247129.1:121050-136097 GCF_000164805.1 Carlito syrichta
CTGCTATTCTAATTGGTCTTCCATGGTAAGTGATCTGGCCTTTTTCTCTTGCTGCCTTTAGGATTTTTTATTTTGTGCCTACTTTATTTAGGTGAATTATTATGTGTCTAGGAGTTGATCTTCTCATTTGTTGTCTTGCAGGGGTTCTCTGAATCTCTTGTGTTTGAATTTTTGCATCACTGATTAGATAAGGGAAGTTTTCTTGAATGATCTCATGGAAAGTTTGTTCCAATGTGGTCTCTGTTTCTCTTTCTGCCTCAGGGAGTCCGATTATTTTTAAGTTAGGCCTCTTGAGGTAGTCACTCATCTCTTGAAGGTTTTGTTCTGTCTTTTTGAGCTTATTTTCTGTGTTTTTAAGAGTTTGGGTTAGTTCTATATTTTGGTCCTCAAGCTCTGAGATTCTTTCTTCTGCTTGTGTAATTCTGCTTTCCATGCTTATCAATTTGTTATTTATTTCATTCACAGTATTCTTTATTACTGTTATCTCAGATATCAGCTCCTTCCTAGTTTCTTCTTGTGTCTCCTCAATTCTTTTTAATCTCTCCATTATTGTTTTGATATCTACTTTTGCAGTTTGAGACCCTTCATTCTGGGGACTTTTCATTGCTTGCTTTCCAAAGTCAGTTTTCTCAGTGTCTGCTCTCCCAGGCATCTGGGAGAGACCCATACTCTTCTTTTGGTTTTTCTTCATTTCTGTAGATTTTTCTCCCTCTCCCCCTTTCCCTCCCCCTCTTCAATTCTGTTTTTGAGAGAAGGTGGTGTTGCTTTTATTTCTCTTCTGCAATGACCTGTTCTTCCTTTTGAGGGTCTTCTGGCTTTGTTCACTTTTCCCTCTGCTTTACAGTCTGTCTATTCAGCATATGCAGTCTTGGTCCCTATATTTAAAAAGGGGGCATATAAAAGAGGAAAATAATGGGGGAAGCGGGATCAATAGGGAGTTAGAAATAGAGAAGTGCAAGAGGGAAAACAGATATACATACCAACTATCAGGTGAGAAAGAGACAAAGGACCGGGAAGAGGTGAAGAAAGACACGTAAGAAAGATTCCCAGTACTGATAGCTACACAGAGACAGGCCAATAAAATTGAGAAACAGTGTAAGTCAGTAGGTAAAAAACAAACGTGATATAAGCCAACAGTTACAATGATAAAATCATAAGTCAAAATAAGTGAAAGAGAGAAGTGTAAGAGGGAAAACAGATATACATACCAACTATCAGGTGAGAAAGAGACACAGGGCTGGGAAGAAGTGAAGAAAGACACGTAAGAAAGATTCCCTAAGGAGTACTGATAGCTACACAGAGACAGGCCAATAAAATCGAGAAACAGTGTAAGTCAGAAGGTAGACAACAGACGTGATCTAAACCACCAATTACAATGATAAAATCATAAGTCAAAATAAGTGAAAGAGAGAAGTGCGAGAGGGAAAACAGATATACATACCAACTATCATGTGAGAAAGAGACACAGGGCCAGGAAGAAGTGAAGAAAGGTAAGAAAGATTCCCTAAAGAGTACTGATAGTTACACAGAGACAGGCCAATAAAATCAAGAAACAGTTTAAGTCAGAAGGTAAACACCAAACATGATCTAAACCAACAGTTTCAATGATAAAATCATAAGTCAAAATAAGCAATCAGACTAAAGTCACTTCTGTGATCTCCGATTCCAGTCTCTCCCTTTTGTTTTTCATTGCAGCGTAGTTGTGGGGCTTTGTCTCCTGTTTCACACTGTTGCCTTAGGAACTGAGGTAAAGTTTGTTGATAGGTGGGCAGGGCGATGGAAGTCTCTGACTGGAGAATAGCAAGGTAGTTTACCCAGATCTGTTTTTCTCCACTTGTCTGGGTTCCCCAGCTTGGGGTCTCACACTGAGTGCCTCAGCCAGGGTGGGCCCGGAGTTCCAGAGCTCCAAAGCTCCAAAGGGCATGCAGTGGGTGGCGAGAGTGGCTCTGGGCCCCCCACAGGGTACTTCAGCCAGGAATGGGACTGGTGTCTCTGAGAAGCGGGTGCCCAGAGCTTCCCTGTGTGACTGGGGGTGCCAGGTGCCAGGCTGGAGACAATGCAGCCAGGGAGAGAGCCAGAGGGGACAGGGACCCTAAACTCCCAGCACACAGTGGAATAGCAGCAGCGAGAGGCTGCAATATCTGGCCTTAGGAAATGAGGTAAAGTTTGTTGATAGGTGGGCGGGGCAATGGAAGTCTCTGCCTGGAGAATGGCAAGGCAGTTTAAGCAGATCTGTTTTTCTCCACTTGTCTGGGTCCTCCAGCTTGGGGTCTCATGCTGAGTGCCTCAGCCAGGTTGGACCCAGAGTTCCAGAGCTCCAAAGTTCCAAAGGGCAGGCGGTGAGCAGCAAGAGTGGTGCTGGGCCCCCTACAGAGTACTTCAACCAGGAATGGGACCGGTGTCTCTGAGGGGCGGGTGCCCAGAGCCTCCCTGCGTGACCAGCGGCTTGGTGTCGGGTTCCCGGGCTGGAGACAATGCAGCCGGGGAGGGATCTGGAGGGGGCTGGGACCGGAGACTTCCACACACGAGTAGAACGGCAGCAGTGGGGGGAGGGGCGCAATATCTGGCCTTGCGTGGGACTGAAGTTCCCGGGCCTGCCCCCAGCGCGGTTGGTGGTGGGCTGGGGGATGGGGGTAGCGAAGTGATAGCCTTTTTGGGAACTCACGTTCAGAGAATCTCACCAGTTCACCTATGCTGTCGCCATCTTGCCTCTCTCCTCCTATTGGATAGTTTTTAACATACATCTCTAAAGTATTTGATATTCCTTCTTGCTGCAGATGTTGCTTAACTTCTCTCCTCTTGAAGGTGAGATGGACATAGTGACTCACTTTAAATAAACCAGTTACAGAATATTTTTTTAAAAGCAACTTTAAAATGGAAAAACTTGGAAAACACTTCCTTAAACAGGGAGCAAATTTAAGGCCTGTTACTATAATATACTCCCTGATATGAGGCACTGAAAAGCATAAATTACGTCTTTGACATTCTTTCTAAGAATCAATAAATAGCATCAGTCTAATTGGGAAAAAACATCAGATGAACCCAAATTGTGGATCATTCTATGAGTAATGTATCTGAACTTTTAAAAAATATTGAGAACATAGAAAGCAAGGGAAGACTGAGAAACTATCTCAGTCTAGAGGAGACTAAGAAATACAACAACTAAATACAATATGGTTTCTCAGATTGAATAATAGAAAATAAATAAAAGATATTATTGAAAAAACTGATGAGGAAGATGGCCCCTGATTAAACATAAATGCAGAAAGTAGATTTGGACTTGGTCAATTAGATAAGAAATGAAGTGGAGGAGAGCTAAACATATGACATAGTTAAATATATATAAATCTGGAACTAAGAAAGTTTTGGGGAGAAAATAAACATTTATTAGTTTTCTGTGTAGAGTTATATAGATTAAGCATTGGAAATAGGTGAGATTATCCTCTTTTTGTTAACACACTTCTTAGAGTATAGATCATGTGTCTTATTATTGTTTTTCTCTGAAAATGCTTATAGAAAAGTAATCAAGTAATCTTGAAACAAAAATTAAAATTTATGGAGGACAAACATTTTGATTTTGTGACTAATTTCCCATTTGTTTCCTTCAGAGTCATTTTTGTGGGCTGATTTGGAAGATTTACGGATGAGTGGTTGAAAGTCATGAATTTTTAGATTTTCAATTTTCTCATAGAGTGAGTTATTTTCTCTAGGTATAAGAAACACCTCCTGAGCTGTCATTGTTGTTAATCTCCTAAAAATAAATTTTAGAATACAAATTTAGTGACATTTCTCTGACCATTTAAAACTCACACAGGAGTCGGGGTAAAATAAAAAATTAAATTTTCTGCAAAAGCATTTTTATTGATTTTTTTTAGTTGTGAAATGTTTTAAGCAAATTTAGATCAGATAATTTGGGGGGATGGAAGTCATCCAAGAATTGTTTGAATGTTTCTTTGAACTTGAAATGTTAAAAGAACATTAAACTATGGAAATTAACATAGAATGGACTTGAAATGATTTTTAAATTATCTGAAAATATGTGCAGTAATTTTCTCAAAATCATCCAGAGCAAACAAACCTGAGTATTCTCTACAACTTTATATCCCTTTATCAAGCTCACATTTATCTTTTTCATTTGAGGCATTATTACCTTTTTGCTTTACATGACAATGTCAATAATTGAAATTAACAAGTCTAATCTGCTTGACCATTTGAAAATGCTACTAATGCAGAAGATAGAATCAGATATGGTCAATCAGATCAGAATAGAAAAGGGTAGAGTTAAAAATATGGACTAATTAAAAATGATTTCATTGTTTCTGAATTGGATTGATAAATTTGCCATGGGCACAGGAAGAGCTGTCATTTGGTTTTGAGTAATACTAAATTGAATTATAGTTAGGCTAATTCTGGAAGTCTTTTGAAGTATTCAAGTAGAGAAAACCACTAGGCAGTTTAACAAATAAATCTGGATCTAAGAAAGTGCTTAACTTTTAAAAATATATTCAGAAATAAATTATATAAAAAAAGATTTGTTAGGATAGCACAATGTTCCTGGATACTCTTCTCCCCACTTCTTCCAATAACACATTGGTACATTTGTCAAACCTAATAACATTTGTACAATACAAATATTAATTCCAGATTTTTTAGTACAACAAAAATGGAAGACACTAAAGAAGTTATATGCTTAGTTCCTTGAAAAAATGTGAACGTACAGTTTAAATGGAATACTCATTTTTGTTATCTGTGCCTAGTGCAGATTTTATTTGCAATGCTAAATGGTCAGTATAGGTATATTTTTCTTAATTAAATTAACTCAGCAGACCTTAGTCAAATAGAGAATATTATTTTGTGTTTAAAAAAAGTCTGCAATTTTTAAAAATTTTCTTCTGAGTTATTCAAATTATTCTCAAAATGTCTCAATTGTCTTTATACAACTGCCTTTTACAAATCATTGAGTTGCTTTCTTTTGGTGTGTGGCTTGACATTACCACCATTATAGTAAATTTCCAAGGAAAAATATATGATAAAATACATTTGCAGAAGGATTTAGATAATCTAGTTCAACATTAAAAATTGAGTTTTTAACACCTATGAAATTCGTTAATTTATTCAATAAGTATTTAATGTGTTTGTGTCAGATATTGCCAGGCCATGGAATTACAAAGATGAATAAACCAGTTTTTTCCCTCAAATAATTTATAAGATGACAAATAGGCATGCAAACAAGTAAAAAAAGAGATTCAAATGGATACCTAGATTTTGCCACCAGTCTTCAGCATTATTATTGTGACCATAAAGTACTATTAATATTAGTAGTAGTAGTAATAGTAATAGTAAAATGGCTTACATTTTCTGAACATTACTTTGTAACAAGCATTCTTCAAAACATCTTTACTTTTTCTTAAAACCCTCACAATAACTTTTTAAGACAGATTCTAAAGTTTGTCAAATGTGATAGATGAAGAAAATACATCCAGAACATGATCAAAGTAATTTAACTAATAAGTGGTAGAAATGATATATAAACTTAAGCAATTTGCATTTGAGCCATGCTATAAACTACTGAGCTGTACTTTCATTATACAAATATGACATGGAGAAAGGTAAAGAAATTGTGGTACTGATAACTCACTAATACTCATTTCAACTAACCTGCAATGACCATCTTTCCATAATCAAATAATCCAAAGATAATACTTTATAATAACCAATTATGAGGTATCAGATTATGTTTGCTGAGGCAAAGGGTGATGTATACTTTTCAGTATGTTCCTCATTCAGTGAGAAATGCTAAGAAATATATGCAATGACTCTGTTCGTAAGGAGTCTGTAGGTCTATATTCTAGTTGGGGAGATAAGAAATAATTGTAAAAATTTAACATTTAACTGTTTGTAGTGAGCATGAATGACTATACTATAAGATAAAAGAAAGGGAACATCAGTGGGCACTACAATAGCTAGATTGCATTTTCTGATAAATGGATAGGATTGTGGAGAGACATGAGAACAAGTAAAAAGTCATTCTAATGAAGAAAGACACAAAAGCAGACAACAGAATGCCATATGTGAGAGACAGAAAAAAGCCTGACTTGCTGACATTGAGAGTATATACAAGAGGAAAATCTGGGGACAAAGTAAAGGAGAAACATCTTAGATTTTTAAGGGTCTTGGTAGCTTTGGTCATGGTGCAGTAAACAATGTAAGAATTCTTGTGATTGTGCAAGCATTTATCATGATGAAATGGGCTTTTCTTTTTCTGGAAAATACTATGTATGCTTCATTGGAATAGGGAGAAACTAGAGTAAGGAAGACTTGAGTATATTTAACACATTTCTTAAGTAACATTCCATTATGCTATTTCTTACATCATCTGAGTCAGAACACACAGGTTATCATTAATATACATACCTAGGGTGCCCAAATTTATTGAGTTTGAGTCCTTTGAGTGAGGATCAAGTGTCACATTTTTAATTCGTGTTTCATGTGATTCTGATGTGGCATTCAGTTGTTTTGGTATACGTCCACAATGCTGTTTTAGAATTTCTGATATTGTGAGATCCTAGGCCTTTTAAAAGAGATACGTTAACCATCAATAATTACTAAGAGAATATATAGGGTAAGAGCAGATACCAAGCCATATCTCTGTTTTACATGACATTTACGTGGCAGGTGCTTTTTGTCTCATTGATGTAGTCCCTGAACATTGAATTGAATATGCCTCTTTGTATTAGTTTAATCCCCTTTTTAGTATACCCATTTTTATGTGGTTCACTTGGATTTTCTTCAAATTAAAGTTTTGCTTTGCTCTGACTAAAACTGTTGATAATCTACTGAACTTGGCACTTCCAAGTGCTTTATGTGAAAATAAAAGTAATCAAATTCCATTATTGATGCTTTGAGTAGTTAATACAGTTCTACTGAGAAATGCCTATTATTGACCATTGAGTTTTCTAAATCCTGCATTTTAAACACGTCAATGGTTAGTCCTCAAATTAAAAACCTAGTAAACTTTTTAAAAAGTACAAAACTCAGCAACCAAAATTAGATAATGATATTATAATTGTAATTTTATAATTGTACAATTTATAATTGAATGATTTTACAATTGCCTGTGAATCTTGAAAATATGCTTTTCAAACCTACTTTGTGTTAAATTACCAGCAAGTTCTTTAATATTAATTTTGAGGTTAATCATAGTCATTTGCTTGCTAGTGGTCTTTTTATTTGAAATTGTATTATATTACATTGTATTATATTGTAAAGAGTTAATTAAAATAAAAACGGTCAACAGTTCTATCAGAAGACGAGTTTTTGCTTGTTAAAGTATAAAACCTAATTTTTGATGAATCTTCTATTTCAGCATATTATAATAATTATTTAAATATGTTGACAAATATGATTAAACTTGTTTTAATGTCTATTTTAAATAGATATTGCATCAATAATTAAACTTCCCACCATTGTCCTGAAAAGCATGTGGTTCTCACATAACTGCAGATAGAAAAGAAAATATTAATTTTTCTATTTGACCCATGAGGAAACAACAAAAAAAAGATTTCCCTAATGTTATAGAATAATTTAAGAAAAAACTGAAATTTTAACCTATTTGTAGACTCTACAATATTTTTGGAACAAAACATTGCTATCTTTAATAAATGAGTATTTTATAGTGATTTAAAATTGTACTAAATAGAAATTTAACTCACTGAGTGATTGACACAGTGAATACTAACACTGGCAAAAATAACTACACCACACCATAGTCTAAATCTCTATTATGTCACCAAGACACTCTCAGGATAAGAGACACAATTAAGCTAAATATATTATGCAATTTAAGAAATATTGACTATTTGTTTACTATACACGAGGTACTGTGTAAGGAACTAGGAAAACAGAGGTGGTCTTAAGAAGTTCACAGTAAAATGGGGTGACATTCAGACAAATGTCATGATCTATTACAATAAAGGCATTCATGGCACAAGTATAAATAAGAACGGTAGAACAGAGGAAAAGTCATAAACACTGTTGGGTTTAGAAAAGGTTTCTGGAAAGGTGATAACTTCTGAAATTAATATTGAGGGATCAATAGGAGTATTGTATTTTTAAATGCTGGCTATATGAAAAAAAGTTGGCTTACACATAATTTTCACAAAAAATTCCTGCAATAAATGAAATAAAAACAAACAGTCATGTGAAATTACACGTTCTCTATTTTAACTATTCTACTGTAGCTAACATATGAGTTCTTCTGGTTGTGATATAAACCATACACATTACCCATTTTGGAAACAATAAAGGAGAACCCACTGGGTAATTCTGAGCTTGGACCTAAGCTCTATTGGCACTTAGGTAATTCCTCTATTCAAAATTATATCTTAATGACCTTGGAAATGAGGAAACAGGAAAGGCAGATAACGCTCAACTATATTGAATGTTTTGCAAAAACTCAGATCTTTTATTTCTCTTATTAGCATTCCAGACACTAACAGTACAATGAATGGCAAGCATTATGCATTTAGATATAAACACAAAGAAAATCGAATTTTTCTGAAATTTTAATAACATGGTAGATTAACAATGCGTGTACATTCTTAGAGGGTAACAAACAGTTGGATAGATTAATAGTTGCTCACTTGAGAGATTACATGCTCTCCTGATGATATCACACATTTTATTCTCAGTTTGGCTCTTGCAGGCATTGAGTGTAGATATTAAATACAAAAGTTTTCTCTATTTTGAAACTCTTCTTTCATTAATAACTTCAATTTCAAGTATATTATAAATACCCTATTATTTTTTTTTACTTGGCCAACTATATATTTATAATCTATCCCAATAGTTATTTAGGACCTTATAACTCTCAGAGTCAAGGCTCAAATATTTGTACCACTTCTCTGCATGTTTCATAGTCTACTTAGAGGCTGATATTGCTTCCAAGACCATTTCTAGGTTTTTAAGAGTCTGAGAGTTTTTAGCATCCTCTCTAGAAAAACAAAAACAAAAACAAAGCAAACAAAAAAATCAGGTCATTTATACATTGTATCTTAGAGCCATAGTGTTTGATTAGCAATCTTGTGTCACATTTTTAATACACTTTCTTCTTTTCAGTGGCTTGCAGTGAAGAAGTTGAGCAAATAGAAATTTGACTTTGAGTGAGTTTTTAGAGGAAAAATTTAAGAAAACCTATTGTAAAAAGGTAACAATTCTATGGCATCAAAAATACTGACAGAAGTGAACTTTGAACTAGAGCATGTGTGAGTGAAGTTATGAAAATATAATATTTTTTTTAATGCTGAAGGAATATCTGGCTGGCAAAGCCATAAGCACAAGGGGGAAAGAAAACCTCTTGAAATAGCCACTTTTTATTTTCTTGTTGAACTTTAAGTTCAATTTTATATTCCTCACCTGGCAATAAGCACAAACCATTTCCTCAGGCTTGAAGTCATTTCAGTTGTTCAGATGTCATACATTGTTATAGACCAAAGAACTGTAAGAAAGATTCTGCCTTGTCTTTAGCAAATAGCAAAATATTATATATATACATTTTTAGTAAGGATAATTTTGATTGCTGTTTAACATGAAAATCTGTTCTCATCACCATCCTCTTTTGATATAAAAATACTTTAACAAAAGTTGAAAGGTGTCTCCCCACCTCGAGGAGGTGAATCTTCTTTCTACCTTCTCTCTCTCTAATTTACTTTTAAATAAACTTTTCTTTCTTAACAACAAAAAAAAGAAAGATGTCTGAACAGTTTTTTAGCTTTGTTTGGTCATGCTAGTTAAGTTAGAATAAAAGGCTTAAAATAGTATATCCCAAGTTCTGTGCTATCATAGCTTTTGGTAACTATTTTTAGAAGCTATTAATAGTTTAATGATTAATAGTCTTAGTCTAAGAATTTGTGAAAAGATAGGGTACATTTTGTTTAATGTACATAAGTATTTGAAGCTTTTAATATGCCAATAGGCACTATTAACACCTAAGTGGATAATAATGCCATTTCCTGTTAGTATTGTTATTATATAGGTAATGAAAAATAAACTATGGAGCACAGCTTTATAAATATTGCATTTAAATATTGTTTTTCTTGTTCTATTTGCTTTTCAATGTTTTTAAGAAATTTTTTATATTTGCACTATCTCTTTCACTGCAAGAAAAATGTGACACAATTTCTTCAGCAATTTACATTATAATTCATCAACAATAGCTAAAATAATAGGGGTGCAAACACATTCTACTTGAAAAAGTTTAATATGACTAAGAATAATAATGGCATTTAATACATGTATACTAAATGTCTGCCTCTATGCTAAATGCCTAACATGAATTATCTAATTAATCAATAAGGATTCATGTAAACTAATACCATGGAGTATTTACTATTATTATTATTTTCATCATTTTATTATTGAGAAAACTGAGGCATAGAGATCTTTAGTCAACTAAGTGGTTGAGTAAGGATGTGAACCATGTAGTCTCATATCACAAGTGTCACTTTCAAAACTGTTATACTGCCTCTCTCATCAGAGCTATTTATGAGGCTTCTTTCCAGCCCACCTATTCCTTAACATATCACCACTTTATAAAATAGCTTTTTCTTTCTTTTCATCGACCCCAAAGTAATGCAGAGTTGTTTATATGGTAGCTCTATATAGATGTACATAGGTCTCTTTAAGAAACCAATACGAAGTATAATGACATTTATATATATGTAGGCCTCGTGAAACAGTAAAGGAGGAATTATTCTACAGTGCTTAGTTATACCACAAGATACAGCAGCTAGTTAATATCACATTTGAGTTTACTTATTTTGAACATACAAATCATCACTTTTACAAAAATGAATGTCTTTTCTTGACATCCAGTTTTTTTGCTGTGAATAAAATTACATTTTTTTCCTAGTTACTAACTTTTTATTACAATTCTGACAATATATATATACATAGAGAGTCATGCATATCCCAAGGACAGAAATACATTCTGAGAAATGCAGTTAGGTGATTTCATCATTATATAAACATCATGTGTACCTACACAAACATGAATAGTATAACCTACTTTATGCCCTGTGACACTGGGACACAACACCTGTACACCATGTGATAGTACTGAATGCTATAGATAATTGTAACACAATGGTATCTGCATATCTACACACAGAAAAGTTACAGCAAAAATTAAAGATACAAAACAGTGCAACATGTAGGACATTTTTCATGAATGGAGCTTGCAGGATTAGAAGTTGCTCTGGGAGACTTAGTGAGTGGTGAGTGAATGTCAAGATCTAGGATGTGACCATACACTGTCAAAGAATTTTTAAACACTGTACATTTAGGCAATAACTTGGTAAAAGCATGTTTTCCTTCAACAATAAATTAACCTCCTTAGCTTACTGTAACTTTTTTACTTTATAAACTTATTTTTTGACCCTTTTAATAATAGCATTTAGCTTTAAGCACACATTGTATAGCAGTACAAAAATAATTTTTTCAATATATCCTTATTCTATTTTTAAATTTTTAGTTTCATTTTTAACTTCTTAAACTTTTTTCTTAAAAATTAAGATACAAGTACATACATTGCCCTAGACCTACACAAAATCAGAATCATCAATATCACTATCTTTCACTTCTACATCTGTCCCACTGGAAGGTCTTCACAGGCAATAACACAAACGAAGCTGTCATTTTTTATGAGAACATTGACCTCTGTAATGTCTCCTGAAGGACCTGCCTGAGGCTGTTTCACAATTAACTTTTTTTAAGAAGTAGGAGTACACCCAAAAATAAAAATTAAAAGTATACTATAACAAATACATACACCAGTAACATAGTGGTTTATTATTAAGCTATGCTATTCTACAACTGGAAGCACAGTAGATTTGTTTATGTAAGCATCACCACACATGACTATGATGTAACAATGGTTAAGATAACTAGGTAATAGGAATTTTCAGCACCATTATAATTTTATAGCACACACACACACACACACACACACACACACGTGAAACTGAAATAAAGAAGGGAAAACTAGTTGATTATAAAACTAGCAATAAAATAGCTTCAATTACACAATCATTCTGTTTTAATAATACATGTTTCCATTAAGAATATTAATGCTCTCAAGTAAAATTGTTTCAATTTTTTCATTTTCAAAAGGTATACAGTTTTTGTTCATATCATAGTTCACATCAAGGATTCATATAGCATCATAATAGGCTTGTAAACACAGTCTTAATTATGCTGTTTTATTTCCAATTGTCTTAACCATCATTATAACAAATATATATAATTTTAAATTATAAAGATGTAGGGTACATTTCAGGGTTATGCAGGCACCCCTGTTGATGAAGTGTGCATGTGTCTTTCTGTGTGTGGTTCTATCCATATTTATTTAAATCATTGTTGAATTCTAGGAAACTCAAATTACAGCAATTTTCATTATACTTTCAACTTTCGGAATGATAAAAGGCAACGTGTCAATGAGGCCCTTAAAATACCCCAAAACTCTTTAAAGTATATTATTTTAAGATATATGCAAAATATATTTATCATATAATTATCCTTGGCAATATTCATATTAAAGTAACAACAGTACAAATACTTTTTTTGTTTTGTTTTGTTTTTTTGTTTTTTTTAAGGTGGGGGGAACCAAAATCTTTTTTTTATAATCAATATTTTTTATGATGATATTGTGGGGTACAGTTAAGGGTAAGGTATACAAATATGCTTTGTTCAGGCACCCTTGTTGATAAGAGGTGTCTCCCCAGCCCCAGACAGATATTTACTACCGTTAATCCCATCTACCTCCTCCCCCCCCATAGTTTCCCACTACTGTCAGTCGTTTTCTTATAGTATTACATTGGATGTTCAAGGTCCATTGTATGAGTGAGAACATGTGATACTCGGATCTTTGTTTCTGTGAGAGGTCACTCAGTATTATAGACTCTAGTTCCATCCAGGTTGCTGTGAAATTCATGATTTTGTTCTTTTCTTGGGATGCGTAGTATTCCAACGTGTATATGTACCACATTTTTTTAATCCAGTCCTCTTTTGATGGACAGCATGGTTGTTTCCAGGTTCTTGCTTTTGTGAAAAATGCTGCAATAAACATTTGTGTGCAGTTATCTTTTTGATAGAGTGATTTGAGTTCTTCAGGGTATATTCCCAGTAGGGGGATTGCGGAGTCATATGGGAATTTGACATTTAGAGCTTTTAGGAATCGCCACACTGTTTTCCACAGAGGTTGCACTAGTTTACACTCCCACCAATGGTGTAGAGTGTTCCCTTTTAGCCAAACCCTCTCCAGCAATTGTTGTTTTTTGAGTTATTGATAACTGCCATTCTGACTGGAGTTACGTGGTATCTCAGTGTGGTTTTGATTTGCATCTCCCTGATGATTAGAAAAGTTGAACATTTCTTCATGTGTTTGTTGGCTGCTTGGATGTCTTCCTTTGTGAAGTGTCTGTTCATATCTTTTGCCCATTTTATAATGGGGTTGTTTGTTTTTTTCTTTTCAGCACGTTTGAGTTGCTTATAGATCCAAGATGTTAAACCTTTGTAAGACCTGGTTTGGCAAATACTTTTTCCCAGTCTGTAGGCTGTTTTCTTGCTCTCTTGATGGTTTCTTTGGCTTTGCAGTAGCGTGTCAGTTTAATGAGGTCCCACTTGTCTACCTTCTCTCTTATAATCTGTGGGTTTTGGGTTTTGTTCAGGAATTGGATGTCAGTTCCGATTTCCATGAGGGTATGTCCTTCATTTTCTAAGTTTCTTATGGCTTGAGGTTTTACATTTAGGTCTCTGATCCATTTGGAGTTAATTTTTGTGTATGGGGATAGATCGGGGTCCTGTTTCAATCTTCTGCATGTGGTCAGCCAGTTTTCCCAGCACCATTTACTGAATAGGTTCTCCTCTCCCCAGTGGTAGGTGGTGGAGTCTTTGTCAAAGATGGGTTGGTTGAGAAACTGAGGTTTTGCTTCTGGAATCTCATTTCTATTCCATTGATCTATATGCCTGGTCCTATACCAATACAAAGTTGTTTTGATGATTGTAGCTTTATATTAAAGTTTTTTTTTTTTGAGTTGGAGTCTCACTCTGTCACCCAGACTGGGGTGCAATGGCTGCTTCCAGGCTCTGCAGCCTCGACCTGCTGGGCTCCGGTGAGCCTTCCACCTCAGCCTTTCAAGTAGCCGGAATTACAGGCATGCGCTACCATGCCTGGCTGATTTTTTGATTTATTGTAGAGATGAGGTCTCATCAAGTTGCTCAGGCGGGTCTCGAACCCGCAGGCTCAGGCAATCCACTCACCTCAACCTCCCAAAGGCACGGGATTACAGGCTGAGCCACCGAGCCCAGCTTATAGTACAGTTTGAAGTTTGGGAATGTGATAACATTTGCTTTGTTTGTTTGTTTTTTTTTTTTGCTGAGAATTGTTCTGGCTATTCTTTATCATTTGTGTTTCCATATAAATTCCTGTGTTGTTCTTTCTAGGTCTGAGAAGAATGTTGCTGGTAATTTGATGGGTATTGCATTGAATTTGTAGATTGCCTTAGGTAAGATGGACATCTTCACAATGTTGATTCTTCCAATCCATGAGCATGGGATATTTTTCCCCTTGTTTGTGTCATCTTTGATTTCTTTGAGCTGTGTTTTGTAGTTTTCATTGTAAAGGTCTTTCACGTCTCTGGTTAGGAAGATGCCAAGGTATTTCATTTTTTTATGGCTATTGTGAATGAAATTGTGCTTTTTATTTGGGTTTCTGTTTGTTTATTATTGGTGTAAAGAAATGCGATTGTCTTGCACATTTATTTTACATCTTGCCAAAGGCCTTTATCAGTCTAAGGAGGTTTTTGACAGATTCTCTTGGGTTTTCAAGGTACACAATCATATCATCTGCAAAGAGAGATAACTTGACTTCCTCTTTTCCAATTTGGATACCCCTGATTGCCTTATCTTCTCTGATTGCTCGAGCCAGGACTTCCAATACTATGTTGAACAGGAGAGGTGAGAGTGGGCATCCTTGTCTTGTTCCTGCTTTT
>NW_007247129.1:136117-214037 GCF_000164805.1 Carlito syrichta
TTTGCCTAGATGTTCAAGGGTTTTTATCAAGAAGGGGTGCTGGATTTTATCAAAAACTTTTTCTGCATTTAATGATATAATCATGTGGTTTTTGTTTTGACATCTGTTGATGTATTTAATTACATTTATGATTTTATGAATGTTGAACCAGACTTGCATCCCAGGTATGAAACCTACTTGGTCATGATGGATGATTTTTGAGATGTGTTGTTGAATTCGGTTTGCTAGGATCTTGGTGAGAATTTTAGCATCTATCTTCATCAAAGATATTGGCCTGTAGTTCTCTTTCTTTGTTGGTTCTTTACCTGGCTTGGGTATCAATGTGTTGTTGACTTCGTAAAATGATTTGGGGAGAGTTTCAATTTTTTCAATTGCCTAGAATACCTTCAGTAGCATTGGTATCAGCTCCTCTTTAAATGTCTTGTTGAATTCTGCTGGAAAGCCATCTGTACCAGGGCTTTTTTTTGTAGGTAGTTTTCTAATTACGTGGTTGATTTCCTTGGTTATTATTGACCTATTTAGGGTCTCAATTTCTTCTTGTTTCAATCTAGGCAGGTTGTGTGATGTCAGAAAGTCCTCCATTTCCTTAAGATTTTCAAGTTTGTTTCCATACAAGTGTAAATAGTAGTCTCTAATGACCTTTTGTATTTCTTCAGGGTCAGATGTGACTTCATCTTTTGTGTTTCTGATTGTGCTTATATAGGTTTTTTTCTCTTTTTTCTTGTTCAGTCTAGCTAGGGGACCATTGATCTTGTTTATCCTTTTGAAGAACCAGCTTTTTGTTTCATTGATTTTTTTGTATTATCTTTTTGTTTTCTATGTCCTGGATTTGGGCTTTTATTTTGGTGATCTGGATTCTTCTGCTGAAATTAGGGTTTTTGTGGTCTTGCTTTTCCAGCTTCCTTAGGTGGCTTGTTAGGCTGTTAATTTGTGATCTTTACTTTTTTTCAAGTGCGTTTGTAGGGATATAAATTCCACTCTTATTACAGCTTTCATGGCATCCCAGAGATATTCTTAAGATGTTTCTTCATTTTCATTTGTTTCCAGGTATCTTTTGATCTCTATTTTCATTTCATCATTGACCCAGGGGTTGTTTAGCATCATGCTGTTTAGTGTTCATGTCTTTGTGGGGTTTGGGGGGATCTTGTTGGTGTTAATGTTTATTTTTATTGCACTGTGGTCTGAGAAGGTGCATGGCAAAAATTTCGGTTCTTTTAAATTTGCTTATACTTGATTTAGGCCAAGTATGTGGTCGATCTTAGAATACGTTCCACGTGGGGATGAGTAGAATATGTATTCTGTGGTCTTTGGATGGAGTGTTCTGTAGGTATCAATTAAGTCCATTTGGTCGAGTCAAATTGAGGTTCCGGATCTCATTGCTGATTTTTTGTCCTGATGATCTGTCTGTGAGTAGGGTATTAAAGTCCCCAGTTATGATTGTTTTAGAATCAATATCTTTCTTTAGTTTTCCTAGAAGTCGCTTTATGAAAGTTGGCGCACCTATGTTGAGTGCATATATGTTTACAATAAATATTTCTTGTTGGTGGCGTGAACCTTTTGACATTATGTAGTGGCCCTCTGTATCTTTTTAAATTTTTGATGGCTTGATTCCTCCTTTTTTGTGTGTTCCATTTGTCTGAAAATTTGTTTCCCATCTTCTTACTTTGAGTCTGTGTATGTCCTTTCTAGTGAGATGGGTCTCTTGAAGGCAGTATATTATCCATTTTGCCATTCTCTGTCTTTTCAGTGGTGTGTTTAGTCCATTCACATTCAAGCTAATTAATGAAATGTGAGAGTTCGTTCCTATCATAGAGTTCTTATAGAGTTGATGTTCTTCCGCTTGGTTTTTTTTGGTCTTTTTTTTTGTTTGGGGGTTGGTTCCTGTGTATTTTACTCTTTTTCCTGTACTATTGTGAAGAACGTTGTTCTTTTTTCCTTTTCTTCTGTTTTCAGTACTTTTTAAAGTGTTTCCTGTAGAGGTGGTTTGGTGGCAGCGTAAATTCTTAGGGATTGGATATCAGGGAAATATTTTAATTCTCCCTCTCTGATGAAGCTTAACTTGGCCGGGTAGCTTATTCTTGGTTAAAATTATTTATCTTTTAGGACTTTGAAGATAGGTCTCCAAGCTCTCCCAGCCTGCAGGGTTTCTGTAGATAAATCTGCTGCTATTCTAATTGGTCTTCCATGGTAGGTGATTTGTCCTTTTTCTCTTGCTGCCTTTAGGATTTTTTTATTTTATGCCTACTTTGTTTAGGCGAACTATTATGTGTCTAGGAATTGGTCTTCTCATTTGTTGTCTTGCAGGGGTTCTTTGAATCTCTTGTGTTTGAATTTTTGCATCGCTGATTATATAAGGGAAGTTTTCTTGAATGATCTCATGGAAAGTTTGTTCCAGTATGGTCTCTGTCTCTCTTTCTGCCTCAGGAAGGCCAATTATTCTTAGGTTCCATCTCTTGAAGTAATCGCTCATCTCCTTGAAGGTCTTGTTCTGTCTTTTTGACCTTATTTTCTGTGTTTTTAAGAGTTTTAGTTAGTTCTATATTTTGGTCCTCAAGCTCTGAGATTCTTTCTTCTGCTTGGGTAATTCTGCTTTCCATGCTTATCAGTTTGTTATTTATTTCATTCACAGTATTCTTTATTACTGTTATCTCAGATATCAGCTCCTTCCTAGTTTCTTCTTGTCTCTCTTCAATTCTTTTTAATCTCTCCATTAATGTCTTGATATCTAGGTTTGTAGTTTAAGACCAGTCATTCTGGGGGCTCTTCATTGTTTGCATTCCGAAGTCAGTTTTCTCAGTGTCTGCCCTCCCAGGGGTCTGGAAGAGACCTATAATTCTTCTTTTGGTTTTTCTTCATTTGTATAGATTTTCTCTCTCTCCCCCTTTCCCTCCCCTTCTTTAATTCTGTTTTTCAGAGAAGGTGTTGCTTTTGCTTCACTTGTGCAATATCCTGTTCTTCCTTATGAGTGTCTTCTGGCTTTGTTCACTTTTGAGGTTGGAGTGTGGGCTGCAGGCTGTACTTTTTGAGTTTTGAGGTTTCATTGAGAGGGAAGCTGTGATTCAGAATCTATATGCTGATTCTAGTATCCACCAACAGGTATATGAGCACACTGGAACTTATTTCCCACTGCCTTACAATCTGTCCATGCAGCGGTATGAAGGTTTGGTCCCTGTATTAAAAGGAGGTACAAAAGAGGAAAATAATGGAGGAAGGGGTGTCAATAGGAGGTTAGAAAGAGAGAAGAGTCAGAGGGAAAACAGACATACATACCAACTAACAGGTGAGAAAGAGACACAAGGCCAGAGAGAAGTGAAAAAAAAAAACACATATGAAAGATTCCCTAAAGAATACTGGTAGCTACACAGTGACAGACCAATAAAATCATGAAACAATGTATGCAGTTCAGAAAGCAAACAAAAGTGGGCAAAACAAACAGTCAAAATGATAAAATCAAAAGTCAAAATAAGAGATCAGACTAGCTCTGGAAATTTTCCTGCGTGTCTAATGTTACCTCAGCTCTGATCTCCAGCTTCTCCCCTTTGTTTTTCGCTGCAGGCAGCTAGATTTCCTAGCAGTTTGCTTTTTTTTTTTTTTTTAGCCTGCTGCCTGGGAGGTTTACGGTGCCTAGTTGCTTTTGTCTGATTCAGCGTAGGGGTGGGGCTTTGTCTCCTGTTTAGCGATGTTACCTTAGGAACCGAGGTGGGGGCTGCTGATAGGTGGGTGGGGCAATGCAAATCTCTGCCTGGATAATGGCCAAGGTAGCAGTTTCACTTTCACGGATCTTTTCTCTCTGCTTGCCTGGGTCCCCACACATGGGGTCATGTGCTGAGTGCCTCAGCCAGGGTAGGCCCAGATCTCCAGAGCTCCAAAGCTCCAAAGGGCAGGTGGTGAGCAGCGAGAGTGACCCTGGGCCCCCCACAGGGAAATGGGACTGGTGTCTCTGATGGGCGGGTGCCCAGAGACTCCCTGAGTGACTTGAGGCTTGGTCCTGGGTGCTGGGCATGAGACAATGTAGTCAGGGAGGGAGCCGAGACCCAAGACTCCTGCACAAGCGGGAGTCACGTATGGTGGAGCAACAGCAGCCAAGGCTGCAATATCCGGCCCTGCGTGGGATGGAAGGTCCCCAGGCCTCAGACCAGTGCAGCTGGTGGTGGGCAGGCGGATGGGGAAGAAAAGTAAGATTCTTTTTGGGAACTCACATTCGGAGAATCTCACAAGTCCACCTATGCTGTCGCCATCTTACCAGAACTCACAAATAAGTTTAAGATTATAATAATCATACTGTTGAGAGCAACTGACATTCCTATTCATTGGAAAATAATGTATGAAGAAAACTATATTATATAATATACACACATATGCAATCACTCTTAATTAAACAGTGCATACTAGCATTTAAATTCTGTGTCTAACCAAAATACTTGTTACTATAGTTTCAAACATTCTTTCCTAATTTAGTTTTACCTGGCCCTTTTAGCAGTCCTCCTAAGGGTTAGTACTTGAAAATCCATTTTGGTTAATATATACATCATTTAAATTTGTTAGATATACCTCAGTAAACCAGAAAAATAAAAAAAGAATACTTTGGGACTTTAGTTGCATATTTAAAAAATAGTCAAGTTATGTGGTAAATTTCCAATGAATAATATATTAGAACACAATGAGCTATAAACTATATCATCCCTAATGGGGAAAGATAATTTGTAAATACTTCAATGATATCCCCAAAAAATTTGTATCAAAAAAATCTATCCAGGGGTATTTCAGGATTATATGCAACTCAATAAGGGATAAAGCAGCAGTACTTGTAGCCACAAGCCCTGGTTCAAATGTCAGGATTAATATTGTGCAGTATCCCTGTAAATGAAGACTGACAATCATATGACATATAATAATGTGTTAAGTAATCTTATTACTTCTGACACTTGAAAAGCATCAGAGAGCAAAAATAACATTAAAAAGGGTACATACATGACACATCTGGAATTCCACATCTAAACTATAGTCAAGAAAATAGCTAATGACAGCAAATTTCTGACAAGTCTTATAGCAAATTATTTATTGGATGGTTTGGCATCATAGAATCCTGTAATTTATTATAGCTGAGCAGAGACAAGATACATAAATGATTAATATTATAGCAATGTACCACATAAAAACCATTGCAAAACATAGCTCATTTTAAAATTTGGGAGCCATTGTCCAAAATAACTATTTGACTCCTATGAACCTTTGTCAGAAGCATTAAAAGTAGGTTTTTTTCTCTAAATGTATGTTTAATACTATTTAATATTATTAAAGCTATTTAATGTGTATGTGTATGTGTTTGTGCATGAGCATGCTGTCCAGAGGGTATTGCTAATTGGTATATAGGTAAGAGAAAAGTAGAATTGTCATGGTTCAGCTATAATATAAATCACATTTTTTCAAAATCTTTGCATTTTGAAGAAATAACTCTTCAGCATGTAACCAAAATAAGTTTACAATACATACTTGGTTTTAAAAAAAGGACCCTTTATATTGCAAACTAGTTGAAAATTGATACAATTACACCCTAATAGTTGCCACCACATCTCACATTAGGGTAATGTAAATAAAGAGCTAGATATACTTCTAAATAAGTTGAATTCAATGTAAATACATCATGTTTGCTACTTTATCCATCTTTATTAGGTAATTAACTAGTATACCTCTTTGATAAAGAGACAGAACAACATCTTCCAAGATATACTATCATCAAAATGGATTTTATAAGAAATTGGTCCTCAAGGGGAGCCCAACTGATCATCAGTTGTGAATGAGAATGATAATGGTAACTAAGTAAAGAATGATTTGAAACAAGCATAGCATCACTCAGGTCAAACTGGGTTTTTCAAAAATAAAGAAACTCAGATATTCTTTTTAAATCGATATTTAAAATTTCTTCAAGCTTCCTGCAAAATTGCTAGAGTCCTTTTCAAATCACACACACACACACACACACACACACACACACACACAGCCACATTTATTTCTTCGAGCATCATTGTTTACATCAATGGTTTAAATTATTTCTTGCTACTTTTAAGACAATGGATCTTTAACACTTTTAGGTCACATGTGAGAAAATATTCTCTTTTCTCTGAGAACTAGAAACATACAGTACATGCACACACATACAGTCACATTTTTAAGTATTGTGTCTGATGTCGTAAAATAAAGTTATCCATATGCTTAATTGTAATTCACTGAAATGCAAAATGAAGTTTCAGGTGTGATTATTAGTATTTGAAATAACACCAGTTATATTATTCATTTCTATAAGTTTATATTACCTGGATGTTATAAAGACTTCATAATCACCAGATAATTCCTTTGGGAGAACATAGAGGAGGGCAGAATTAACAAAATATATCAAATAAATGAGAAAAATACAATAGCATGGGCTAGAAATCCCAGTGTTTTAGAGAAAAAGATTAATATTCATTCAACATACTCTGTTAATAAAAGTTTTATTTTCTTATTCCCTGAATAAACTAGAAACTAAGGAAGAAAATAACAAACACGAGTTCCCAAACTTGTCTGAGGCCATAGCAAACAAAATTACAAAGGAAATGTACTTGTGGGAATTTTGAGGCTATTAATAAAAGATCCAATGATACCATGACTCTAAAGATTTTCTCACTCTCAAAATGCAATGACATCACAAAAGTCTTCAATTCTATATACTTAAATTATCCCTGAACAGAAAAGAATCATTAGTTAATGACACTGCATTATAGCAGATGAGGGTAAGTAGACAAAAGCAAGGAACACCTGGTGGAAGAAATCAAGCATCATTTTCTAAAAATACTGTGACTATTACATATTAACCACTAATTCTTTTTTGCTCCTTCTAGTAAGGCATCCTTCAGGGGTGTGATTTAACAATGAAATCATTTTGATAGATAATATTTTCTTTAAGTAGTAGACAACATCGTAAAATAATTACTAATATAAAGTGAATGGATATGAATACTTATTCATTCATTATTATTGTGGAATTCAAGAACAAAAGGGTGGTGGATTTTAAAAAATGCCCCAAATATTACAAGATTTCTAGATCATTTTTGTTAAAACTTGGAAAAGTGCGGAGGAAACTCCTTTCATGCCTCTTAGTTTGTGCTGCTATTAAAAAAATACCAGAAAGCAAAATTTATAAATTTTTTATAGGTTTATTTTCTTATGGTTTCCAGGATGTACAAAATGCATGGTGCTAGCATCTGCATATGTTGATGGCCTTAATCTGCTTCCTTTTATGTCAGAAGGAGAATGGGAGCTGGTCTGTGCAGATATCACATGACAAGAGAGGAGAAGAAGAGAGAGAGGGCAAAGAGGTGTTCTAGCTCTCACAAGAATGTGTAAAGTGAGAACTCACTCGTTACTACAAGGCTGGCACAAAACTATTCACACGGGATCTGTCCCCATGATTCAAACATTTCCCATTAGGTCTCACAAGACTCCAATCCTGAAGATCAAATTTTAAAATGATATTTGGGGGAACAAATATCCAAACCATAGCATGCTGCCCTTTTCTCTACACTTGTAATCCTTTGAAGAAACAATCTATACAGAAGCAAGCCATTTAGATCAACTTGGAGTAAGTGTCATCTTAGTAATTGATGGATAACATTCTGGCCAGCATAGAATAATGGTCTTAACGTAGCAAAGAGGAGATCAACTAGGCACTTGATTTCACATCACTCACTGATGTGTATAACAGATGCTTGATTCTGTGAAAAACAATAGTCTTTCAAACATTTCCCTCTCTCTTCCTTGTGACATTTCATTCTTTCTTTCAAGATCCTTGTGTCTTTTATCTGGTCTTAGTATCCGCATTTATTCAGTAAAAATAAAAACACTAAATATTTCACAATAGTATTCTATCATACATTTTTTTGTTTAGCTAACGTTTTGTGGACTACTATCATCAGGCATAGCATTTAATGCTAAAAATAAAATAAATAGTTCATGGTATATGGTCTTGAGGGAAAAGACACAAATTAAATTTAGCAAATGCAGTGAATTACTTTGGACATTATAGTATAGATAGGAACAGGATGTCCTAAAAAGGAAATGGTGAGAAAAGACCTTGCATAATAGATTAGATAATTCTTTAAAGATGATTGAGTGTATGTCTTATAGAAAAGGTAAAGATCATTCTAGTTTGAAAAATTAGTGTGTGACTACGGTTTTCTTTGAGGCCTTTAAAAAATATATTTCAGAATCCCTCCTTAGAGACCCTTGGCAGGAGTGTGCTTTCTCACTTTTTTAATGTTAAATGTAGTAGTGCTACACACTTGCCTCTGGTAATAACTCATGAAATGAAGTGATGTGTGTCACTTTCAATTGAAAACCTTGAGAGCCAGTGGATTTTTTGCCATGCTGTTTTTACTTTTGCAGTGATGATAAATAATTCTCCAGATGATGGTTTCAAAGTAAGGTGAAAGGGAGAATTGCTAACTGACCTGCCATTGACATATTACATAAGCAAAAAGTAAACTTTGCTGTAATGAGCCACTAAGATTTTGAGGCTTGTTGTTACTGTAACATTCTATTCTCCTTTAACTTATATAATGAACAAATTAATGGTGAATACAGGTGGCAAGGCATGTCTGGAGGGATACTCAGGAGATGAAACATTGATGAGTATTCTTAAGGAATCTGAATTTTGTCCCATAAAAATTAGTAATCAGTAAAAATACCTTAAGGAAGAAACTAAAGGTCAGATTTACAGCTTAGAAAAGTCGACTGTGATGATAATGAACACTAGGTTTGATTGTCAAAACTAGTCTCAGAAAGACCAGGTAGAAAGAAGGCTGTTTCAAATGTCTAAGCAAAATGTTTTAAGGATCTGAACTAAGGCAATCATAGAAGAATTAGGGAAATAAAACATTTGAAAGTTTTAGAATATTTAATAGATGAGACTTTCTGATTTGCTGGATGTAGGGGTAATGAAAATGTAGAGTTTGTGGCTACTAGTAGAATACTCAGATGGAAATATCCAGCAGATAGTTGTAAACAAGAGTTGGGGACTCAGGATAGAAGGTTGTTTCACAGATCAATATTTGGGAATCTTGTGTATATCCACAGAATTTAGACATGGGCAAATTTATTGTCTAAGGAGACCATATAAATGGAATAAAAACTGATACCACAACTCTATCATGAATAAGTACTATTCATTATACAGAAAGGCAATAAAAAGAATGAAAAACAGTGTTAGAGAATTGAAAATACAAAATAGAAATGAGAGACTTCGAAGTCTGACCAGCTATATCTGATAAGAAGTAATAAGAGCCCTTAGAAGGTCAACGCTGGCATTTAGCATTGGATAGAGAAATAGTGGTAGAAGACTGACGAGTATGAGGAAACATGGTTGGCACTTTAGAACAAAACGTATTATGGGATCATATTTCTAGCTCTGAGGAATAAGCCAAACATGAGGGACAAAAGGCAAAAAAGATCATAATGATGACCTAATGTAGGATGAGATAAGACTGTAAGGAATGATATTAAGAACACAGATGGAAACATTTATTCTGGAAAGAAAAAGACCATTTAATCTTCTGAAGCTAAAGGAGAAGATGTGGAGGTATGCTAGAGAAAATTGTGGTATAAATGCAAGGGGTTTATGTTGTTTATACTGCATGAACACAATTTTCTCAATAAATTAGAGGGAATCTTATCTGTGTGGTAAAAGTATTACATAGGATTGGGGAGTTGAGGTGAAAAATTTTTAAAGTAGCTATTTCAGGGATTCCAAAAAGCTGACCAGGGCCACATCTGAAAATTCCTGAATGATGTTAAAATTTTAGATGAAGTAAGACAATAAATGTATTGTTACATCAATCCTTTTTAAAAATTTTCTTCTGCAGTGCACAGTAGTACTACTGTATCAATAGAGGAAGTTGAATTATTTAGAGTCAATTCATATTTTAGACATTTTAAAAGAGTGAGGGTCTAAAGGTATACAAGATGAGAAAAAAGAGGAATTATAATGGTTAGACATGAAAGAAAGTGAAGCAATGTGGGGAGTGATACACTGAGAAATAAAGTATGGTGTTAAAGTATTTCTAGATCCTTAATTTACGTATGCACTATTTTGTAAACTGACCTTCCTAAGAAGACATCTAAGTCCTAAGAAAGCAATTGATTCTTCATAAACTCTCCTTTCATTAGAATTTTCCCACTTTGAAAATTGGAAAATTTCTTACCTATCCCAAATCTTACTAGAATGCTTTCCTCGTGATATAAAAAACAAGCAACATTCAAAGAGCTAGTTGTAAGAAAAAAAGAGCCCACTATGGTTTAAACTATACTTAGGGGGGGACTTGAAAGGAGCTTAATTCTTGATTCATCCAAGGCTGTGATCTCAGCTGGGGTTGATTTCATCCCTCAGAAAACAGCTGTGAATGTATCACTACTGAGGGAATGCTACTGATCTCATTAATAGGGGTCAGGTATACTGCTAAATATTCTACAGTGCACTGGAGAGTACTCCATAAAAAGAATTACTTGGATAAATATGTTAGTAGAACAGGCTGATAAACACTGATCCAGGTGACAAAATTATGGTAAGAACTATAATTCAGAAATAAGAAGGGTATCAAATTCCAGCTCCAAAAAGGCAGTGTAGAAGTAATCTGGCTTCACTCTGCCCCATAAAAAACTAAAAGCAAATATGCAGCTCCAAGAGAGACACTAAATCAGAGAGGCTTCTGAGCAGCGCCATGTGGTGGGAGCTTTGTCCCAAAGGTCCCCTAAGCATAAACCCATAGCTGGTCTTCCCACACTGCTATAATATCCCCTTTGATAACGTCCCCATTCAGAAAGGGCAGTGCTTCAATCACTTGCTAAAGCGAAGGTGAAGTTGTGCTTAAGGCACCACCCAGAGCCCAAAAAGAGGCAGTGACCTACCTTGTAAAAAAAAAACCCTCTAAACGACTGTATCTAATAAAAAAAAAAACAACCATGCCAAACAATGAAGACTGGGATAAATAATCTTTTAATGCAAAGACACCTTTAGGAGAAACAACAGCAAGTTGAGAACCATGATATTCCCAAACAAACAAAACAAGGAACTAGTAAATGACCCTAAGAAGACAGTGATTTTTGAACTTTTTTGACCAATAATTCAGAAGAGTAGTTTTATGGAAACTCAGTGATTGCCAAGATAACACAGAAAAGCAAGAAATTGAGCAGCAGGGCCATTTCAGCTGCGAACAATTCTACTGGTTTGAAATATTGATCTTCTTATGTGGGGACAAATCTGTCTTTCTGTTATAGTCACTGGTCATCCTTCTGTATGTAGGGAGCACAAGAGAATAGAGTAAAACACAGTTTGTCAAAACAGAGAAAACTATCAGAGCAATTTAACAAAGAAAAATAAATAATTTTTAAAAAGCAAAAAGAAATTTTTGAAATGAAAAGTACATTTGATGGATTGAAAATTTTATTAGACTCACTCGACAGCAGAATGAATTGCACAGAGGAAAAATCCAGTGAGTTCAAAGACAGGCTATTTCAAGATACACAGTCAATGAAAAAACAATTAAAATAAATGAAGATTGCTTATAAGATTCAGAAAATTATCTCAAGAAGACAAGTGTAAGAATTATTAGTGTAGAAGAAGGAATTGAGCAAAACCGAAGAGTAGAAATCTTATTTAAAAAAATAGTAACAGGAAACTTTCCAAAGCTTGAGAAACATGAATATCCAGTTACAGGAAAGTCAAAGAGCACCAAACATTTGATCCCAAAAAGACTACCTCATGGCATATAATAAATATAGCAAATTCTAATAGCCCAAGAACAAAAAAGATATAATGCATCAAAAGAAAAGAAGAAAATAATGTAAAAGAGCTTCGATTAATTTGGCAACATACTTCTCAACCTTATAAGCCAACAGGGAGTGGAGTAAAGTTTTCAAAGTGCTGAAAGAAAAAAAATTGACTTCAATAACACTGTATTCATCCAAGTTATTCTTCAAATATGAAAGAGACACAACATCTTTCTCAAACAAAAGCTGAGAGAATTCACCATCACCAGACCCATTGTACAAGAAATGCTAAAGGAAATTCTTCAATTTGAAAGAAAAATAAACATGTAAGAAACACAAACCAAAAAGACACTTGAAAGTATAAAATCCACTAATGAAATTCATTACACAGACAAACCCAGAATATGGTAATACTGTATTTGTGATGTTCAATTCACTCATAGCTCTAGGATGAATCTTAAAAGACATATCAAAAACCATAATATCTACAGCAAACTGTTGAGATAGGTAATATAAAATATGCAAATTAAGACAACTAAAAATCAAAATGTGGAGAAGATAGGGTTAAAACAGGATTTTTTTCACTATTTTTATTTTTATCTTTGTGGTCTAAGATAAGTAATCATCTCTTTTAAATAGCTTGTTATATCTGTAAGATATTTACTGTAATTCTTATGGCAAGCACAGTGTAAAAACCTCTGAGTAATTAAGAGTAAAAAGAAACTAATTAACACATGCTCAGAGAATACCACTTAAACAAAGAGTTTTTTAAAAAGGAATAAAAAAGTTAAAAAACAACCGGAACTCAAGAAACAGAATGGGAGTAGTACAGCCTTAATAATTACACTGGATACAAATTGACCCATTTTTAAATTAAAAGGCGTAAAGTGGCTGAACTGATGGAAAAAGAAACCCACTTCATCAAGAAACACATAGCCTAAAGTGAAAGGGTAGAAAAAGATACTCCAAGTAACTGGAAACCAAACGAGAATAGGAAAAACTATACTTAGATAAAACATGCTTTAAACCAGTCTGTAGCCAAAGAAGGTTACTATATTATGATGGAGGCAGTATAGCAAAAGAATATAATAATTATAACTATCTTAAGCTCATAAGTATATAAAGCAAAAAGTAATAGGCCTAAAGGGAGAGATAATAATAATATTATGGGACTTTATCATCTCACTCTCAGCAATGGACAGATTGTCCAGAAAGAAAATAAAGAAAGATTAAACTACACAAATCTAATAGACCTAAATGATATTTATAGAATAGTTCACTCAACTAAAATACACTTTTTTTTGTCAACACGTGTCTATTCTCCAGAATAGAATATATATCGGGCTGCAAAACAAGTTTGTAATTTTTTTTGCAGCTCAATACACAGTGGAACAAAACTAGAAATCAGTAACAAAGAGAAACTTTGATATAATAGATATAATAAATTCCCAGAGCACACATAAATCATATTAAAACTTTGTACAGACAATACAGAAGGTCAATGATATTAAAAGTTGGCTAGACTAAGAAAAAAATGAGAAAAGAACATCTATAAGAAATGAAAAAAGAGACAAAGATAACTAAGACCACAGAAATACAGAGAATCAGAAATTATTATGAACAACTATACAACAACAAATTGGAAAACCTAGAAGAATTTAGGTTCCTAAATACAACCTACCAAGACTGAGCAATGAAGGAACAGAAAAATCTCAATAACCAAGAGCAATCAATGAGATTGAAGTCATGATTAACTTTTTTTAATCAAAGAGTAGCCCAAGACCTGATGGTTCCACTCCTAAATTTTACTAAACATTTAAACCAACACCAGTTCCACTCAAATTCTTCCAAAAAGGAGAAAATGTTTCCAAACTTTCTGTTATTCCAACATTTTCCTAATACTAAAATCAGACAAAGATACAACAAAAAAGAAAACTGCAGGCCAATGTCACTGATGAACATAGATGCAAAAACTCATCAACTAGCCAACTAAATTCAGCAACACACTAAAAAGGTCATTCATTTATGATCAAGTGGGATTGGTCACAGGGATGCAAATTTGGCTCAACATATACAAATCAATAAACGATGCAACACATTAACAGAACCAAGAACAGAAACTAATTATTTTAAGATGCTAAAAGAGCATTTAGTAAAATTCAACATCTATTTATGACTTAAAGAAACTTTCATTAAACTGAGCATAGTAGGAACATAACTCAAAATAATAAAGGTCATATATGACAAACCCACAGCTAGCATTGTACTGAATTGATAAAAATTGAAGATTTTTTTCCCCTAAGATCTAGAACAAGATGAGAATGACTACTTTTACCATGTTTATTCAATATAGTACTTCATCACAGCAATTAGGCAAGAGAAAGAAATAAAGGACAGTCAGGGGAGGGGAGAGTGGGATTGGCAGGTGAGGGAAACTACTAGGGAAGGGAGGGGCATACCTCATCAACAAGGGTACCTGCATAATCAATGTTTGTATACCTAACCCTGAATTGTACACCACATCTTTATAATAATAATTTTTAAAAAAGACATTAAAATTGGAAAGAAAAAAGTCACATTATCCTGTTCCCAGATTACATGATTTTATAGTTAGAGAAACCTAGTTTATCAAACTGTAGGAACCGATAAATTTAGTAAAGTTGCAAAATAAAAAAAAATTAACATACAAAATAAGTTGTGTGTATATATGCCAACATCAAACAATCTAAAAAAAGAAGTTAAAAAAATCCAATATAATACTTTACAATAGCTGCAAAGAACATAAACTACCTCGGAATCTATTTAAATAAAGAAGTGAAAGATCTATACAAGAAAAGCAATAAAACATTGATGAAGAGGACACAAAAAGATGGAAAAGTATTTCACACTTGTGAATTGAAAAAAATTAATATTGCTAAAACAACAATACTGAAAGCATTTTGCAGATTCAATGTAAGCCCTGTCAAAATACCAAAAGCATCTTCCCAGAAATGAAAAAAAGTATATGAAACTACAGAAGATCCTGAATAGCCAAACCAATTCTGAACAAAATGAACAGTGCTGTAGATTTACTACCAGACATAAAAATGTACTACAAAGCTATAGTAACAAAATCACCATGGTACTGGCATAAAAACAGATGCAAAGACCAATAGAACAGAAAAAGAAATAAATATATAAATCCATGCATTTGCAGTCAATTCATCTTTAAGAAAGCTAACAGAAACATATAAGGAAAGGACAGTCTCTTGAATAAACGGTGCTGTGAAAATTGAATAACTATATGAAGAACGAAAGTAGACCCCTAGATCTCACTGTACACACACACACACAAATCAAATTAAATGAATTAAAGACTTAAATCTTAGGCCTGAAACTATGAAACAAGTAGAAGAAAACATTTGGGAAACACTCCATGTTTGGTCTAGGCAAAGATGTTTTTTGCACAAGCAGCCAAAGCAAACGTAGACCGCTGGGATTATACTCAATTAAAAACCTTCTGCAAGCCGGGCTGGGTGGCTCAGCCTGTAATCCTGCGCCTTTGGGAGGCTGAAGTGAGTGGATTGCCTGAGCCTGCGGGTTCAAGACCCGCCTGGGCAGCGAGACCTCATCTCTACAATAAATAAAAAAAAAAAAAATCAGCCCGGCGTGGTAGCGCATGCCTGTAATTCCGGCTACTCGGAAGGCTGAGGCGGAAGAATTGCTGGAGCCCAGCAGGCGAGGCTGCAGTGGCCAAGAGCGGCCAGTGCACTCCAGTCTGGGCGACCGAGTGAGACTCCAACTCAAATAAAAAAAAAAAAAAAAAAAAAAAAAAAGCAAACCTGTAGAGCAACAACAACACAAATCAACAAAATGAAGCGACAAACTGCATATTTACAAATTTTCCATCTGGCATGAGATAAATGTTCAGAATATATAAGGAGTCCACACAACTCAAGAGCAAAAAATAATAATCAGATTCAAAAAGTAGGCAAAATATCTAAATAGTCATTTCTCAAAATGTATAAACTCAAAAAAGTATAAACTGCTAATAGTCATCAGAGAAATACAAATCACAGCTACAATGAAATATAAACTCACTTCAGATAAAATGGCTTTTATTTATTTTTATTTTTTATTGATTTTTTTATTTTAAATATGTGGGGTACAATTCAGGATTAGGTGTACAAATGTTGATTATGCAAGTACCCTTGTTGATGAGGTGTGCCCCCACCCCTGCAGATTCCTACTAATGGACAGCATGGTTGGTTCCAGGTTTTTGCTATTGTGAACACAGCTGCAATAAAAACATATGTGCAGGTATCTTTTTCACAGAGTGATTTGAGTGCCTCTGGGTATATTCTCAATAGGAAGATTGTGGGATTGTATGGAAGGTCGATTTTTAGATCTTTTAGGAATTTCCAAACTGTTTTCTACAGAGGTTGTACTAGTTTATACTTTCACTAACAGTGTAGAAGTGTTGCCTTTTCCCTGCATCCTCTCCAGCATCTGTTGTTTTTTTTTTTTTGAGTAATTGATGATGGCTATCCTAACTGGAGTTAGGTGGTATCTCAGTGTGGTTTCAATATACATTTCTTTGATGACTGGTGAGGTGGAGCATTTTTTCATTTATCTGTTGGCTGTTCATATGTCTTCTTTTGAGAAGTGTCTATAAATATCTTTTGACCACTTTATAATGAGGCTCTTTGTTTTCTCCTTTTCGGCACATTTGAATTTCTTATAGATCCTAGATGTTAGGCCTTTGTCAGACATAGAGATGGCAAATATTTTTTCTTTGTGGGTTTTCTCCATGCTCTCTTGGTGTTACTTTGGCTTTGCAGCAGTTTGTCAGTTTGATGAGGTCCCACTTGTCTATCTTATCTCTTATGGCATGGGCACTTGTTTTGATCAGGAATTGGTTGCCAGTTACAATTTCCATAAGGGTGTCTCCTGCATTTTCCTAAGGTTCTTATAGATTGAGGTTTTACTTATAGGTCTGATCCATTTAGAGTTTATTTTTGTGTATGGTGATAAGTAGGGTTCTTGTTTTAATCTGCATATTGTCATTTAGTTTTTCCAGCACCATTTATTGAATAGGTTCTCCTTTTCCCAGTGGTTAGTGGTGGAGGATTTATTGAAGATGCATTAAAATGGCTTTTATTAAAAAGACAGAATAACAGATACTGATGAAAATGTAGATAAAGAGAAACCTAGTGCACTGTTGGTACAACCACTATGGAGACTAGTATGGAAGTTTCTCAAAAAAACTACATTTAGAACTACCATGTGATCCACTGATTCCACTACTGGGTGGAATATCTAAAAATAAGGAAATCAATATATCAAAAAGACATCTGTACTCCCATGTTTGTTATAGCACTATTCACCTTACCCAGAATATGCTATCAATCTAAGTGCCCATAAACAGATAAATGGAAAAAAGAAAACATATAAACACAATGGACTGTAATAAAGAATGAAATCTTGTCATTTTCAAGTGGATGGAACGTGGTCATTGTTAAGCAAAATAAGTCACATATAGAGAGGCAAATGTTATACATTCTCACTCATTTCTGGAAGGTAAAAATGTAGATTTCACATGAAGCTAGAGACAAGATTTACAGTTACCAGAAGCCAGGAAGAGTGGGAGGGTCAGGATAAAGAGAAGTTGATTAATGGATATATGGTCTGATAGAAGACATAAGACCGAGTGTTATAGAGAGTAGTAAAGTGATTATCATAGTAATCCATTGTGTATTTTAAAATAGTTAAAACAGAAAAATGTGAATGGCTTTAGCATATAATAAAGACAAATAAGGTTGTGGATAACCCATGTATGCTGATTTAATCTTTATAAATTATATGAATGTACTAAATCATCACATGTACCCAACATCTATGCATAGATATTCTGTACCAGTTTAAAAAATGAGAAGGTTTTTCACAGAAGGTTCTAACTAATAAATTGAGACATTAATACATTAATTTGAATTAAAAACATTTTACTTTTTTCTGCCAAAGTAAATCAGAATTAGCTGATTGATTTAACACCAAGAACCGTGTCTTTCAGCTCAATATATGTCAAACATTGTCTATATAATGAACTAAAACTTCAAATCGTTTTATGAGAAAATATGCCTCAAGTACACATATAGCATAAAATATACTGAAAATATTTTTTGCATCTATTTAAACTTATGACAAAACAATTTTGGATGCTTACACATGCTACAAGTCAAATAGTTGTTTTATTTCCTCAAAATTATTTTAGGGATCATATAAACAATATTTTGAAGATCATTGGTTTAGACAGATTTGTTGATGACTTCTAAAACTATCTTCTAATAATTTGAAACTAAAATAAAATCCATAAAAACTGAATTAAGCTGTATACTTAACCCCAGAGCTTTTTATAATGAAACACATTAAAAGTTTTTTCACTAATCCACTGCTTAGTTTGCAAACTTGCATTAATCGATAATATGCAAGATTCCCTAGAACTTATCTTCCTCTTTATCTTTACCTTCACTGCCAACTTTCTTTTAAAAAAAATTTTTTTAATTGTAGGGTACAATTAAAGGTTAGGTATACAAATATTCATTGTGTAGGTACCCTTGATGATGAGGTGTGCCTCTTCTTCCCCAGGCAGATTTTGACTATTGTCAATCCCACCTCCCCCCTCCACCGCATATTTCCAATAACTGTCACTCTTTATAGTATTATGATAGTTGTTCAAGGTTCACTTATGAGTGAAAACATGTGATACTCAGAGCTCTGTTTCTGTGAAAGATCACTCAGTATTCCATCCAGGTTGCTGTAAAGTTCATGATTTTTTTCTTCTTTATGGCTGTGTAATATTCCATTGTGTATATGTACCACATTTTTTATCCTGTCCTCTTTTGATAGGCAACACAATTGGTTCCATGTTCTTGCTATTGTGAACAAGATTGCGATAAACATGTGTGCAGGTATCCTTTTTATAGAGTGATTTGAAGTCATCCAGTTATATTCCCAGTAGGGGGGTGTGGGGTCATATGGAAAGTCAATTTTTGGAACTTTTGGGCATTGCCACACTGATTTCCACAGAGGCTGTACTAGTTGACACTCCCACTAAGTGTAGAAATGTTCCCTTTTTGCCACATCCTCTCCAGCATCTATTTGTTGTTATTGATGATGGCCATTCTGACTGGAGTTAAGTGGTTTCTCAGTGTAGTTTAAATTTGCATCTCCTTGATAACTAGTGAGGCTGAACATATTTTCATGTATCTGTTAAAACCCTTTCTTAAAAGAATGTTATACTTATTTTATTACCTTCATTTTACTAATTAATATGTTGAAAACAATCCTTTTATTATTTGAAAAAACTTTTTAAAAATATAAATTATATTTTTTAAAAAATATAAAATATGCACAGTTACATAAATTCTAAGTACAAACCTTGATGAAATATATGCCTGTGTACAGAACTATGTCTTCTATTCTCTACCCTAAAATTAGTTACAATCCTGAATTATATAACAGTACATTATTTTTTTCTGATTTTAAACTTGATATAGATAGAAGCCTATAGTGTATATTTTTTGTGTCTGGAGTGTTTTGCGTAACATTTATGCTTTTGGGATTGAGCTACTTCTTTTCCAATGACAGTAGCTTACTTATCTGAATTATTTTACTCTATATATAAACTGCAATATAATTTATTACACACATTTATTTATTTGGGTTGTTTCCAATGTTATATAATGTTGCCAATAACAGTCATGTATCGGTCTTTTGATAAACAAGTGAATGCAATTCTGTTTGAGCAAATACTTAACATGGAATACAAATCATGCATTCTAACAGTGAGTACACTTTGGTGAGGGAGTTGAATTTCATGTCATCAAATTTTAAATAAAATTTTCATGATGACAAAGGAGGTTGAGCACTTTTAAATATGCTGAGCTTGTCTTTTATTCTGTTAATAGAGTCTTCTGATGACCATATATATTCATTGTGAGGAAGTCCAAACTATACTTCACACTTCACGGTTAGTGCTTTATTGTTTACATTCAAAACTATATTTGCTCACCCTAGAGTCATGAGATTCATTTGTTATCATCTAGAAATGTGATATTTTTACCACACATATTTAGATAGAAAATTTATCCAGAAAGTGTGTGAATAGTGTAAGATATAGGTCAAGATTTTTTTTAACATATGGGCATACAATTAATTGATCTGACAACAATAAAAAGAACTTTCCCATTACTCATTTTTGTGCTTTTGTCATAATCAAGTGACTATATGTCTACAATCTTTCTGGATTCTCCATAGTTTCTCTTGTTTATTTTACTATTCTTTTGTCATTACCACAGTGTTTTAATGTAAATTTATAATAAATCAACATTTGGTAGTGTAACTAGTTCACCATATTTCTGTTTTTAAAGATTATTTTGGCAATTTTTGTCTCTTTTATTTTTTTTCAGGAGGGAAGTGGGATTCTTAACAGTGGTGTTCACTGATGTTATTTTATTTTACATAAGATATTGATTCAACGTGCAAATTTCTACAAATGATTAACCTGCTGAAATTTGGAAAAATGTCTTCTGCAAACACCAGACACCATAGGAGAGAACATACTTTAGATGGGCCAGACAAGAAAGATGGCATTTCAGCTCATCGTTCAAGGATGAGAACCATTAAGTCACATCTAGAGTCATGGGAAGAGCATTCCAGCAGAAGGAACAGCAGGTGCAAAGTCCCTGAGGTCACTTAAGGCATGGGCACTGCAATGAGTGGATGAAACAGACCAGCCCAGCTAGGACCTTGAGACGAAAAGAGGAAAGAGAGTGTGTTGCTTACAAGCTAGTGACCTTTATCAAGCCATGTGAATCCTGCCCCAGGCTCTCCACCTGCAGAAACGCAAATAGTTTCTACCTCATGAAGTTGTCACTAAGATAACATCTACTTAAATAACTTACAACAATGCCTCAATAAATATGAGTTTTTAAAAAAATTGCATTGAATCTATGTCAATATGAGGAGAATGCATAACTTTACAATACTGACTTCTCTATTCATGCATATTATATATTCAGTTTATTTGGCAATTCTTTGATTTTTCTTAATATTGTTTCATAGTTTTCTTTGATCTTGTTTATAAGGTGATTTTATCTGACATGCAAATTTCTTACCAATAAGTTTAAAGTATGCTGTTGGATCTAGATGCTCACTAGATCCAACAGCATACTGTCATCCAGCTGAGGTGCTTTCTGAAAACAAAGGGAAGATACAATAAGCAGTGGAAAAAAAGGATATTTACAATACCATTTATGACCCTGTGAGCAGTTACAGAAAAGAGAACTGTAATTTTCATGAGTATTTCTTCTTTAATCATGAATGCAATTTGTGTGTTTATATATATGTGTATATATGTCTTCTTTCTTATTCCCTTATATATGATAATATATATTGACTTTATATAATACTATTTAGATATTGTTAATTTTATGTATTATTTAAGTTATGGGATATCAAGAAGAGTAAACACCACTCAAAAGTTTTACTTCCTCTTTTGAAGACGGAATTACTGTCTGGCTTGTACACAAGATAGTTTTATCATTTTAGGTAGAATTTTGACCTTTTTATTATCTTATTTCAATATTACGTATTTTTAAGAAGATGCTTATTAGTTGCTAGCTGACAAAGGGCAGACTTCTGATAGCTAATTTTATGTATCAACTTGTTTGAGATGCCTATTTGTGGGTGTGTATTGGCGTACGTTTCCAGAAAACATTAGCATTTAATTTGGTAGACTGAGTCAAGTGGATTTGCTTTCCTAATGCCATTGGGTACCATTCAATTTGTTGAGGGCCTAAATGAAACCAAAAAATGGAAAACGAGAGCTTTTTGTGTCTCTCGCTGACTGGTTTCACTGGGGCATTGATCCTCTGCCCTTAGTGCTCCTGTTTTTCAGGCCTTCAGACACTGAAATCTACACCACTGACCCTCTATTTCTTAGCCCTTTGAACTGTATCTCCAGCTGTCTGAGGCTAGTAGATGGCAGATTAGGGGGCTTTTCAGCCTCCATAATCGTGAGCCAATTTTTAAAAACAAATTGCAGCACGCGCGCACACACACACACACACACACCCCAGAATATTTTCTTTTTTTAGAAGGCGGGTCCCTTGTGGTACACTTAGAATTTGTTCCTCCAGAAATGATCAATCAAAGTTTTTTTATGGAAGTTTTAAGAAGATTGCGTCTTGATTTGCAGAAAAAAGTCCCACATTGTGGCACACAGATGACTGATTCTTCCACCATGAAAACGCACCTGCCCACACTGTGCTGAATGTTCAACAGTTTTAGACCAAAAACGGCATGACCAACATGTCCCACCTTCCCTATTCACCTGATCTTACCCTGAATTAATTTTTTTTTTTTTTTTTTTGGTTTTCCCAGATAAAAAAAGTCCTCAGAGGAAAACGTTTGGCCAATGTGGAAGAGGTGAAGCAAAAAATAGCAGAAACACTGAAAGGAATCAAGACTGATGAGTTCAGTAACTGTTTTGATCAGCAGAAAAAGCATAGTGACAAGTTGATGTATTGCATCAAATGGAGAATACTTTAAAGATGACTGAAGTTTACACATGTAAGAATAAATACATTATTTTTATGAATAAATTTCATTTTAGGGAGGTTCCCCCCTCATATCGTTATATATTCTGTTGGTTTTGTTTCTCTGGAGACTCTTGACTAATACAGATCTTTTAATGGTTCTCAGTAATATTTTATATTTATTGATCTTTATAAGGTGAGTTTCTCTAAGTTGCCAATTTTATATTAATTATCACATATATTGTCTAAAGTTATAAAGTACTGATAGCTCATTATATTTCATTAATAATTAGTGTTTATTTTCTTTTTTCACAATTTTGGCAAGAAATTGTCAATACTATAATATTTTAAAGACCATATATATTTTTCTAACAGCTTCATATTTTTCATCTTCTCTTCTGTATATGCATCTAAGCCTATACATTTTTCACTAAAGTTGACCTTATCTGTATTACATAACTTTTGATATATTTTTTTCATTTGCATAAAAGATATTTAAAAAATTTTATTTGCATTTTAAACGTTTGGATTATCTATAAATAAATGTTGGAATATTTCCATGCATTTGGACATTTTCTAGTTTTTAATTACTATTTTTAGTTGATTCACTGTGAGAAAACTTTTGACTGCAGTGTCAATTAATCAAGTGTCTGAATGATGTTATTTAAATCTTTTATAAATTTGTTGCTTTTTTATCTGCTTGTTCTATTAGTTACATATTAAAATATGCTAAATTGACTATGCTTTTGATTGTTCATATCCTTTATTTATACCCATTTTATTTGCTACTTTTGAAGGTATGTTACTAGTAAAAACACTTAGATTAGTTACATTTTTCTGATTTTTATGTAGTTATTATAACTTTTTTTTGCTTGTGGTGTATGCCATTTCCTATTCTTTAAATTTTTATTGCTTACATTTAATATGCCTCGTAACATTTACAAAATAGTCTTAAAATCTTTATTCTTTACTTTAATGTTTATTCTATTTACATTTGTTATTTTAAAATCTGAGGTCTTTTTTAAATTTTAAAAGTTTATTAGTGAGAAGAATAGAAGGAAAAAGGAAGATTCATAGTTGAAAGACCACTAAACCTAATATCTTACTCTTTCTTTTTTAAAAATCACACTTATTTTGTGTACTTTTTCTTCTTTTTGATTAATTTATTTTATTATTCCAGCTCTCCACCTAAGATTACATCTGTTTTGAAATGGTTATTTTAGAAAATATCCTGGAAATTATATATTTAATCCTTGACTTTTTAAATAGTAATAACAATTAATCATTTTAATTTGCTGATCTATATACACTAAAATACATTTAGTATATGTCCTGCCTGCTATGCATACTACTTTTGTAGTTAAAGTCTATATATAAAACCAAAACTCCACAAAACATTAACGTTTTTTAAAATATTCAATATTCGTTTAGCTTGACCAGCATTTTTAATCACTGTATAGATCATTCCATTTGACTCTTCGCTTTCATCTGAGATTATTTTACTTCTGCTTAAAGAATGCCATCAGTATTTTCATTAGCGTAGACTTGCTGATGTACTTTTTTTGTTTTGTTTTGTTTTTAAGGAAGAGTATCAAAATATCTTTTTTGGTCATGAGATTTGGATGGTATTATTAAATACCTAACTCTAGGTTGATAGTTGTTTTATTTGTATACTGTATATATATTTCATCTAATTGTCTTCTTTGCTCCACAGCTTCTTCTTTTTTAAAATTTTTTTATATTAAAACTGTGGAGTACTACTTGGAAGGCTGAGTGGGAAAAGATCGCCGGAGCCCAGCAGATCGAGGCTGCAGTGGCCGGGAGCAGCCACTGCACTCAGTCTGGGCGACTGAGTGAGACTCCAACTCAAAAAAAAAAATGTGGAGTACAATTCAGTGTTAGTTATACAAACGTTCATTATGCAAGTACCCTTGTAGAAGTGGTGTGCCCCTTTCTCCCCTGGCATTTTCCCTCAACTGCTAATCTCACCTCCTCTCCCCTGGCAGTTTTCCACTAGGTATTCCCAGTTTGCCAATTCCTTATAGTATTAAAATAATTGTTCCAGGTCTGCTTATGAGTGAGAACATGGTTCTCTGTTCTTTGTTTCTGATAGCTCACTGAGTATGAGACTCTAAATCCATCCAAGTTGCTGCGGATTCCATGTGTTTTCCTTCTTTGCAGCTGCATAATATTCCTTTGTATATGTACCACATTTTTTAATCTAGTCCAGCTTTGATGGGCAGCATTGTTAGTTCCATGTTTTTGCTATTGTGAATAGAACTGCAACAAACATGTGTGTGCAGGTATCTTTGTGGCAGAATGACTTTAGTTCCTCCAGGTATTGTCCTAAGGGGATTGCTGGGTCATATGGAAGGTCCAGTTCTATTCGTTCAGCAATCGCCACACTATCTTCCAAAGAGCTGTACTAGTTTGCATTCTCACCAGCGGTGTAGCGTTCCTTTTTCTTAGCATTCTTCCCAAAAATCTGTTGTTGTTTATTAATGATGGCCATTCTCACTGGGGTTAAGTTTTGATTTGCATTTCTCTGATTAGTGAGGGTGAGCACTTTTTCATGTATCTGTTTGGCTGCCTGTATATCTTCTTTTGAGAATTGTCTATGTCTTTTGCCCACTTTTTACATTGGGGCTGTTTTTTCTTTTGGTGCGTTTGAGTTCTTTGTAGATTATAGCTACTAGGGCTTTGTCAGACATACAGTTAGCAAATATTTTTTTCCCATTCTGTGGGCTGTCTCCCCAATCTCTTGATGGTTTCTTTGGCTTTGCAGAAGCTTGTCTGTTTGATGAAGTCCCATCTGTCTATCTTTTATGGTACGGGCCGGGGTTGTGATCAGGAATTGGTTGCCAGTTCCAACTTCCATAAGGGTATCTCCTGCATATCTCTTATAGTGGTTTTACGTTTAGGTCTTTGATCCATTTAAAGTTAATTTTTGTGTATGATGACAGGTAGGGGTCCTGTTTCAATCTTCTGTGTGTGATCAGTCAGTTTTCCCAGTACCATTTACTGAATTGGGTTCTCCTCTCCCCAGTGTTGGAGACTTTGTCAAAGATTGTTGGTTAAGAAATTGAGAATTTGTTTCCAGAATCTCCATCCTGTTCCAATTGTCTGTATGCCTGTTGTAACAATACCAGGCTGTTTTCATTATTGTACCAATTTTATTATTGTACCAATACCAGGCTTTCATTATTGAAGTCTGGAAGTGTAATACCTCCTGCTTTGTTTCTTTTGCTAAGGATTGTTTTGACTATCCGTGGTCGTTTATGTTTCCATATGAATTTCTGTATTGTCATTTTCAGGTCTGAGAAGAATGATGGTAATTTAATGGGTATTGCATTGAATCTGTAGATTGTCTTTAGTAGGATGTTCATCACTATCTTCTGTGTTCCACAGTTTTAACTGGGAAGTATTATTAAGGCTCCCTTGAAGTCAATACACCTTTTCTTTTGGGGTATTTTTCAGATTCCTAATTATCTTGGGGTTTTGGTAATTTTACTGTTATCCTTGGATGTATTTTTCTTGTTTATATCCTGCTTAGAGTTTATAGTGCTTATCTTCCATCACACTTGAAAATGTCCTGATTATTATCTATTTAAGTACTTCTTCTTGAACCATTTATTGCTTCTACTTCTGTCGCTTGTATCTTGTTCTCACTTTTAAAAATATTTTTCTTTCTGTGATTTCGTTTTCTATTTTATTCTGGTTTATCGCCTCAGTTGTTTTTGATTTTCTATTAAAGCTATATATTTAGTTCTTAATTTTAACCTTTGCATGTTTTACTTGTAAATTTTTCATCTCATTCTTTTATTTTATTTTTTAACAGATTTTATTTTTTAGAAAATAATTTAAGTTCACAGAAAGATAAGTAAAAAATACAGAGATTTTTTTCCCCCCATATACCTTTTGTCAGCATACATAAACAGCCTCCCCCATTATTGACTACTTCTACCAAAGTGGTACATTTGTGACAGTCATTGAACCTACATAACATCATTATCAAAGTGTGTTTGATAAAGTAGTTTATAGTGTATTTCAATATTCATGTTGTTCATTTCATGGATTTTGACAAATATGTAATGACATATGTTTACTATAATAGTATACATAATATCTTTCATATTCTAAAAATCTGAGTTTTGCCTATTCACTCTTTCCCCCCCAAACCCTGGCTTTTTCCAGAATTTCATGTAATTGTAATCATGCAGCATGTACGCTTTTCAGATTGGCTTATTTCATTTAATAATATGAATTCAATCTTCCCCCATGTCTTTTCATGTCTTGATATCTTATTTATTTTTTTCACTGGATAATATTTTGCCATCTGGATATATTGCAGTTTATCCATTCCCCTACTGAAGAACATCTTATTTGCTTTTAAATTTTGTCAATTATAAATAAACCTTCTATAAACACAGGTGCAGATTTTTATGTAAATACTAGTTTTCAATTAATTTTGTTAAGAAACATGGAGTGTGCTTACTAGACTGTATGATAAGAGTATTTTTAGTCTTGTAAGAAACTGAAAAACTTTTTCCAGTGGCTGCGACATATTGCATTTTTGCCAACAATAAAAAAGAGTTGCTATTTTTATACTTTCCAGTTTGCCGTTAAATTTTTCGTTCTGTAATATAAATTCTTAAATATATTAATCACAATTATAAGGTCTGTGTCTAATGACTCTAATATTTGTGACTTTTGTGACTGTGTTTCTACTATGCTTTTTTAATTTGGTTTTTAGTCTTTTGGTTCTGTATCTAATTATCTGTCATTTCTTGATGGACACAAGACATTCTGTATGCAATATTGAAGAGATAATTATTTTGTTTCCAATATTTTGCTTTTTCAAAGAGCCTATGATTTTGCTACTTGCAAACTGCTAAAACATGGACAGACACCCTTAATTCAATCATACATTGAATTGAGTGTTAAGTCTTCATAAGAGCTGTCTGGTTTCTGGTATTCTCCTTTACCTCAGAATAGGATCTCAAGGGAGTTAACAAAATTCTGGGCTGTTTATCAAGATACTTCTTTCATGGTATTCCTGTAATATCATTTGCTTTTGTCTTCTAAGCTCTGAAGACCTGCCATCATCTCTGCTCAGCTTCTCCACACCGGACACTCACTTATTTCAAGCTCATCAAGCCCATCTCTCAGTGCTTTTCTTATTTCTAAAATTCTGACCCTTCATAAAAATATTTGCTACCTTGGAGCCTTGTATTTCAAGATAAATTTGTAATTCATTGTTTATATCTTGTGATTGTTTTTGTTGAGGAAGTTGGTCTGCAACAAGCTACTTCACTGTGACTGAAAGCAGAAATCACCGATATCCCTGATCCTTTTTTAAAAATCATTCACTCCCTTGGTCTTTGCACCTCTTCTTTCTTCTCTTTCTATTTCTATGGCTGTATATGTATTTATTTATATCGCTATGCTTATCTTTTATGTTTTCTATTTTCCAGGTTTTCTTCAGTTATCTTTTCATACCACATCATCTTTCTGGGAGTTATCATTAACTCTTGTGATTTACAATTTTGTATGTAAATTAGTGGTCCTCATATCTCTACCTCTAGCTCAAGCATCTTAACATTAAAACACAAAGCTCAACTGTGTAACAAATGTCTCCAGATCTACCCTAGTATTGTAGAGATATCTCAAAAAAATTTCGCTTCTCAAACCTTTTTTCTTTATTTTGGTAAATAATTTCTAGTGTATTTTTTTAAATGGCTATGTGGTTTATCACTTCCTTTATATATGTCAATTTGTAAAGAGACTTTGCAGCTCCTCCCAACTATAGATGGTACCTATCCCCACCTTGACTATAGGCTTTTTGCATGTATAATTTACTTTGTCCAGTGAAAGTGACAAAAGGGACATCATGTTTGTTCTAAACTCAGGTTTGAGGAGGTCATGCACATTTCTCTTTCTCTCTTTGTACTAAGTGAGGCATCATGTGAATAAACCTGGTATGATACGTTATGAGAGACATGGACCCTGTTGCCTGTTGACACAGCCAGGTCGCTTCACAGATGCTAGATCAAGGATTTTTACCAAACCATGAATTGGAAAGGGTTAACGAAGGAATGCAGTATCCCTTAACTTCACATGTAAAAAACGGGAGGTTTGGTTTAGGTCATCCTGAGACTTTCCATTAATGGCCACTGCTTCTCCTGAGCCCCATCAGGAAACTGTTGATCCTATTACTTGGTTATCGGATGATCCTGTATGGGTGTAGCAGTGGCCACTCCCTGAAGAAAAGCTTGCAGCAGCAACAGAGCTTGTTCGGGAGCAGCTTCAAGCCAGACACATTGAGTATTGGAACTCTCCTATCTTTGTAATTAAGAAAAAGTCAGGGAAATGGCATTTACTACATGATTTAAAGGCAATAAATCACTCCATGAAAATTATGGGGCATCTGCAGCCTAGCTTGCCTTCGCCAGTGCCATCCCAGGTGAATATCACTTATTTGTTGTAGATTTAAAGGATTTTTTTTTCACTATTCCACTTTTCCCCCAAGATCAGAAACATTTTGCTTTCTCTTTGCCTGCTATTAATTTTCAGCAACCGGCTCAGAGATTTCAATGGAAAGTTTTGTCTCAAGGCATGGCCAATAGCCCCACCTTATATCAAACTTTTGTAGCCAGAGCCTTGCAGCCTGTCCAATCATGTTTTCCTGATGCCTACATCGTTCACTGCATGAATGACATTCTTGTTGCTCATCCCGATCCAGAGCGACTTCAGATTGAATTTTTAAACTTACAATCTGCCCTTCAGCAATCTGGACTTATTATTGCTCCAGAGAAAGTTCAGAATGTAGCCCCATATGATTAAGGATGTAATGTTTGCATGTAGAAGCTGCAAATTTGGTTGGCCTCTTTATTACTCCTTAATGATTTTCAGAAATTGCTAGGAGACATCAACTGGTTATGTCCCTCCTTGGGTATTTCTACTGCTCAACTAATACCATTTTTTGATATGCTGAAAGGTGATTCCAACCCTCAATCTCCACAGTGCCTCACCCCTGAAGCTCAATTTGCATTACAGCTGGTACAAGAGGTGATTGCTCTGCAGCAGGTCTCTCACATCTCTGTTATTGAGCTTTGGTCACTGCTAATTTTGCCTACGTCTCATCTACCCACAGGAGTTTTTTAACAATGAGGACACGTGGAATGGCTGCATTTGCCAGCCTCCCAATGACACACCTTGACCCCATGTTATGACTCTATCACCCTCCTCATTACTATGGGCCGATGGTGATCCAGGGAGCTTTTTGGCCACGAGCTTGCTTTAACTGTAGTACCTTACACTGCTCTCCAAATGACTTGGCTTTGGGAAACATGCCCTGCATGGCAGTTGGCTGTAGCCAACTTTACTGGGCAAGTGGACTCCCACTATCCTCTTTCTCAACTTCTTACTTTTGTAAAAAAATCATTCTTTTATTTTTCCTAAGGTTACCTGTGCTCAACCTCTGCAAGATACTGATTTAGTCTTCACAGATGGCTCCTCTTCTGGAACAGAGGTTACTGTTAATGGTGTTGTTTCTCATTTTCAGACAGATTATGAATCTGCTCAATGGGTCGAGCTGTTTGCAGTTTGTCAGGTCTTTGCAGATCTCCCTCAGAGACATTTTAATCTTTACACTGACAACCATTACGTTGCAAGTGTGCTTGTGTCATTTAGAAACGACTAGTGTTCATACTGTCTCTTCCTCCTCCCATACTGACATAATTGCTCTCTTACAGACCATTCAATTGCATATTCGTGCTTGGACAGAGCCCTTTTATGTTGCTCATATTCATGCTTATTCTGCCCTTCCTGGTCCAGTATCCAAAGGCAATGCCGTTGCTGATGAGGCTACGCAATTTTTGCTTTCCCTTTACTATCTCCTGCTTCCGAAGCTACTGCTTCTCATGCCCTTCATCATCAGATTGCCCAAAGTTGATGTCACCAATTTACATTGTCTAGCAAAACCGCTAGACAAATAGTAAAAAATTGTCCTGTTTGTCCTTAGTTTTACTCCCCTCCTGCTGAGGGCTTGAATCCCTGAAGTCTGTTGCCAGGACACTTATGGCAAAGGGATGTCACACATATCCCTTCTTTTGGAAAGTTGGGTTATGTGCATGTTGCAGTGGACACATGCTCTGGTTTTATTTTTGCCTCAGCCCAATCAAGAGAAGCGGCTCAATATGTCATAGCCCATTGCTTTGCAGCTTTCGCTGTCATGGATTCCCATATCTATCAAGACTGACATTGACCTTATGTCAGTAAACCTTTTGCCCAATTTTGCTCCACATTTCAAATTTCTCATACTATCAGAATACCCTATAATCCACAGGGACAAGGTATAGTGGAGCGTGCCACTAGAACACTCAAAACGCAATTACAAAAATTTTAAAAGGGGGAATATACACATTCCTTCCCACATACACTATTGGCACATGCATTTTTTTACTCTTAATTTCCTTAATCTGGATAATGAAGGGATATCAGCTGCAGAACGCTTTTGGCATCCTTCTCCTAAAGCAGAGGCTTTGGTTCCCTGGAAGGATCCATTTCTAGGAACTTACTCTTTTCCTCTAGGCTTTCTAGCTTGTGGGCATAGATATAGTCATAGTAAAACTGTATATAAATGGGAATTAAAGATATTTTTGCTATTCATAATTCAAGATAATCTCCAATGTTTCTCACCTGCTACAATTCACTTCCTTTCGCACTAAATCAGATCTAGTTTTTGTGTTTAGCAGATTACATGATGACCATTTGTCTTCTTAGGATAGTTCATAAAGGGAATTGCTGCTTCCCACTTACTTTTTGATTACTCTTTCTGGGAAAAGTCATCATTCTGTGAGAACATCGTTGGAAAAGCCACAATGGAGAGAAATTGAGACATCTGTGGCTATCTCTGACATGCCAGCAGAGTGAACCCTGAAAGTGGATCCTTTAACTTCAGTCAAATCTTCAGATTAATACAGCTCCCGTTATATCTAACAGTAAAATAAAATGGTGAATTGGAATTTTACCATATTTGTGAGATATTTTACAATATTTGTGAGATAAATCATTCTGCCACAGTCTCTGCCTGGTTGTAACATAATCATTTCAGGATGATAGAAAAAGAACTTTATCACTCACATCATAATAGGCAGCATGCTTGCACCTTGCTCCTTCTGTCCAACAGGGGTGATGACAGGATCGAGATGGATATTATACACTCATCACTAGTGAATCAATTCAATGTTAGGGTAAACGTACCATGCTTTGGAGAAATGTTATAATAATCTGTATGCAAATCTCCCTTTAGTTCTGGAAGTAGACACGATCTTTATCTTCTAAGCTTGTTGGCTACACTGTCATCATTGGAAAAAATATGTAGCAATGTGCAAGACACATAGAGGTTTGTTCAGTAAAGTTTCATGAAAAACCAAACCAGATTCACCTAGCCAAGCCATTTTGATTCTGAGAAACACTAAAAATTTATAGTTGGCTTTGTTATGAAACGGGGCTAATATGGTATGCAACAATTTATAACTATTTTTAGCTATTATGTAACTATTATAGTCAGGAATAAAATTTTCTCTGAAGTGTCTCAAATTTTATTGTATAAAAAAATTGTGGGGAGCTATTTAAAACTTGCAGATGTTCTGATTTATTAGGCTTAGATTGGAACATCATAATATGTATTTTATCATGGATACTTCTAATGCAGATGGCCAGAGGACTTTATTTTCAAAAACACAAGGAGAGGGACTACAATGACGAGTAAATGATGCCTAGGACTTCATAACTTAAAGTTCAGATAACATATGTTATGTGTGAACAAGGAAGAGCATGACAGAGGCAGAAGAGAAAGAAAAACTTGAAAGCAAAGTAAAAAAGTGTTTCACAAAACAGATAATGTAATCAGCAGAGTCAAATGCTTCTTAGAGATAAAGAACTAATGTGGCTGAAAATTATAAACAACTCTATGTTTAAAATGCAACTCAAGAAAAATTTCCAATTAAATATAAACAACTAATTTAGCTCCAACAGTTTCCTGTAAAACTAAAATTTATAGTAGGTGAATAGTTTAAGGATATAAATTAATAAGGATTTCAGGAGAAAATGTCAAAGACAAAAGAGTTTTAGAAGATGGAAAAAGGAGAAATGAGACACCAGACGCAAAAGCCAAACTAATTTAGTTGCGAGGAAAGCAAGGAGTAATCTGATTTACACCACACAAAAAAATTTTTCTACAAACTCATGAACTGGCCAAGAAGTTAAAATCAGAATGTGTTGAAGGTTGCTTGATGAACAAATTTAAATCTAGTGCACTCTACTTCATTGTCCTTTCTTTATCCAAACAGATTAGGCATTTATATTCTGAAAAAATGAAAATGGATACTTGGATTTAGAGGTGACAATCTCAGTTGATTAGAACCATACCAAAAGACTGGAGTAAATGAACTTGCAGAATTCTGAAGCCCATTTTAGTCCACTTCCTCTGCTCGGTTCTAAGAACACTGAAATAAAAGACAAATATTTTTTTAAAAGTTACTTAAACAAACTGGAATGAGGATACCTTAGTGGAAAACAATCATTAATATATTTGAAGGCATAAAAAGCTTTTACAACTATAAATTAAAACAGACAGATATAAATAAGCATTTGAAAACAAAAACAAGCTATTGAAAATTAGAATTATTATTGAAAAATCAGTAAAATATTTGTAATATGAATTGGGTTAAATCTTCCAGAAAGTTGAACAAAAAAGCAGGTTCATTTGCAAAAGTATTTTAGAAATAGAAAATTCAGAGAAAAGTTAATAAAATGATTTTTAAAATATTTATATAACCTAAGAACATGAATATTCTGATAGAAATGGCAGATTGATTTTCTAGTACAATTGATTTTTTTTTTTAAATGAGGAGTGTTCTTCTGTGTAGGGCCTTGTATGGCTATGCCTTGATTATCCTGGTAGAGTACATGTAAGTCTTAAAAGCAGTTGCCTCTGAGGAAGGAAACAATGTTGGGAAAAGGCAGCGAGCTTTTCACTGCTTATTTGTGGTGTCATTTGAATTCATGTATAGATCTGTCTTTTAAAGAAATATTATTGTGATAAGAACACATATGATATCTAACCACTTAACAAATTTCAAATTGCATGTTACATTGTTGCTATGGACACAATGTTGCACAGCAGGTCTCTTACAACTCATTCCTTTTGCTTATATGAAACTTTATACCTGTTGAACAACAACTTTCCAATTCCTCCATCCCCCAGCTCCTGGTCTGCTCTCTATATGAGCTTGACTGTTTTAGACACCTCATGTAATTAGAATCATGTAGTATTTATCCTTTTGTGTGTGGCATATTTCACTTGGCATAATGTCCTATAGGTTCATATATGTCACAAGTAGCAGAATTTTCTTCTTTGTAAAAGCTGAATAATATTTTATTGTATTTAGGTGCCACATTTTTCTTTTGGCTTTGATTTTGAAAAATAAAGTGAAACTGAATTTCTTATCTTGGAAAAGGTCAGTTTATTGTTTCTTTTCTATGCAAATGCAGGGTAAGTAAAACTGAGGATTGAAAGGAGCTGCATTTCCCCTCACAGTTTAACTCCCATTTTACAAGCCTTCTACATACGAACCTACAAGCTGTGAACTTTCAAAGATGTGAACATGTGTTCACATATCCAATCATGTCTGTATTGTTCTTTGTCTCCTATTGTGGACATTCAACTTTTCCATCATCCACTTTCTCTCCCTCCTCTAGTCAGTAATTTTGCTTGTTCATTCAATGCCAACTCCTGTATGTCAGCTGTTTTACTGTACTGTATTACTGTACTTTTCGAGATACTGTACAATTTAAATGTTTTCTTTATATTTTGTGTTTGTTATGTATTATTTGTATTAAAAGTATTACAAACCTATTATAGTACAGTACTACATAGCAGATTGTGGTACCTAGGCTAATGTTGTTGGACTAACAAACACATTGAGACTTAAGAACTCAGTCTCGAACTAGAGCTTGTTTGTATGTAGAGGCCTTACACTATGTGGTTTAAACAAAAACTGCTTAATCTCACAGTATGGGAGTAATTACTAATCTTAGTGGTAGAATGAAATAATGTTTGAGACAATGGCTTACGGTCAGATTAGGAGATTGTTGTACAGCAGGATGTATGTAGATTTATAACCAACTTGAGGGATATTATTGAAATGTGATGTCGGTGATCTTGAAAGAGTTTGAAAAAATGATTTAGAACCAAAAGCTCCAAAAGACTAGAAATGTCTGTTATCCATTTTCTTTCTTTAGAGGAACACCCAAGAGATCTTTTGCATGACAAAGAGCAGTCAATTTTGATGAAAACAAACAATCCCACAAAACATTTTCTATAGCATACTTTTTACTTATCCCATTGTGAGAAATCTTTTTGTCTAAGACATTCTCAATTAAATTTCTTTATAGTTGTAAGTGCCAAAGGTATACAGATTAAAATGACACCAGTAAATTGTCCTCACCTTTCCTTGTCATTTTATCTTGAAGAACAGGCACAGTCAGACATAAAGTCTGTATTTCATGGTCTTTGAATTCTGAAAAAACCTTGAAATTGATATGCCTTTGTTCTTTTAGAATGTAATAAGCCAATTTTTAAAGTTTCCTCAACAATATTTGCAATTTTTTCAGTCAATTGATTTTATGTATGCGCAATTAAAATAAAAGTGCTCACTGAAAACCAATTGTTCAAACTGACAATAGCAAGGTAAGATTTATACATTTACAAAGATAAAATGCAGTAATCATTATTTGCACATTTTTAAGGATATTAACTTCAACCCCAAATCTTAATAATATTATATTGCAAGATGTGCCATCATTTAAAACCAGTTTCTTCAAAGAGAAAGGGAAATATCAAGGGGGGTTCTGAGCTGTTTATATTTCTATGAGCAGTATGTACAGTTTTAGTCTGAAAATAAATGTTTTTTTTTCTGATAATGACCAATTAAAATAATTTTGTGGCTATAACCAGAAATCATTGTGTTTTACCAGGTTAGTTTTTCAAATATTCCTATATTAAATATATGAATCCCAACCCAGAGAATGTCTTGAAATACATTACCCAAAATACAATAGTTGTGTTTTTATTTTCAGTGGTTATGAATTATGTCAGTCTTTCACTTTGTTTATAAATTGGAAATTTAGATTTTAACCCATTAGTACAAATTAAAGATAATATTACAACTTTTATTTTAATAGTCATGAAACTAGCATGGTTGGAAATGAATGATTGAATTTATTGGGATTTTAATGTTGAAATCCATTTGCAGTTTTAAAATAGAAACATTAGCACTCTTTATATATGCATATACCATCACACCAGTCAACTATTTGCACACCTACCTTCTTATGTGTATGTCAGTATTGTGTGTATAGTTTAGACAGCTATAGTTTAGACAAACACTCAGACTTTTACCAAAAAAAGTATAGCTTTTCCCTGAAGTTTTTTCTTTCATATTCCATTTTAAGCTTCTGCTTTCTGCTTGAGGTAAGAAATTTTTCTCTTTGTCCTCAGAGTTTGTTCATGTTTCAAGAAAGCTTTTTAAACATATGAATGTAAAGAAGGAAATAAGAAAACAACTTTCTTTGAGTTGATAAAGTTTTCTATAAATGTCATTATTTTACTAGGAAAAAATGAACCTACTAAAAATTAGGATGATTGTAATAGTTTTTGGTCAAAGTTTGAAAAAAATATTTTGAAAGATGCAATTGCATTTGGTCCTGAAAAATGAATCAAATAATCTCTTTGCACTTGGGATCAATTACAGGTCCTGTGTTGTTTCACTAGATAGATGAGAAATTGGAAAGAAAAGGTATTTAATGAATTTTGAAATTTATTGTGTAAGCATTGATGTTATTGATCAAAAGTGGAATCAAACATCCAAAAACAGTCTTAGGTAATGAAGCAGTAGTGTTTTACTTCACATGCCAACAATTGTAAATGATGTGAAGGATTTCTAGAAAAATACAATAATCTCAGCTAGTTAGGGAAAGCTTCCTTTTAACTTCAAGTACATAAAAATACTAATGAAATATAAACCTCAATGCATGCATTATTGAACTTGAATGAATTCATTATTGAACTTGAAATCATGAAAGGATAAATCCTTTCATAAAGACAGAACTGAAAGTCATAGTGGGAACAGGAGCAGGAGTTGAGGACCTTCTGAAGGATTTTGGTTCAAATATAGGCTTTATTCATATTAGGCTACATTAATCTACAATTTTAAAATGACTGCAAAAGTCTTAGAAGCTTCCAATAACAAAAACTTATTTTACATTGAGGTTTGCTTCCAATTCCTATGTTTTCCATCCCAGAACTGGGTGATGAATATAGCCTCTATGATATAGGTAGTTTTATTTTAAATGGAAAAAGAGAAATGACAGGGTGACATAAAGCTTCTGCTTGGAAGTATTACATTATTTGACTTACATTATTTGACCAAAGCATGTCAAGCATGACATAACAGAACAAGAATGTATAATGGTCCAATAAGAGATGCAGTGATATGAAAGCAAAATGAAGGATGACAATACTTTAGTAAGCATTTGTTTTTGAAACATGGTATAGTAATACAGATAAATAAAATAAAATCTAAGGTAAAAATAGCATAAATATATGAGTATGCTGCATAATGACATAAAAAGAAGGAACAAAAATAGCATGACAATAAATAGTTTGTATATCCTAACATATATTCTAAAAATAAATTGAACAGGACCAAAGTAAATGGAGAAGTGGACTGATTCTCAATTATAATGAGATATTTTAATTTTAATATACCTTTTCTCAAAAGTTAAAGTAACTGCAGTATACAAAGAATATTATTCCCAGAATATGTCATGAAATTTCATAAATTCACATGACAAGCAATTTGATATAAAAACTGGCAAATTATAATAGTAAATTTATAAAAGAAAATCTACTAATAAATAAAGACACTTGCTAGATGTGCAATTTTGTACAGGTTAACCTTACTGGGTCTCAGTTTTTTCATCTATTCAATGAAGATAAAAACCATAAATAGCATATTAATTGTGAGTATTAAATCATTTAATACATAAAAGTTCTTAAAAGAGTGCTAAGCACAAAATATGGGCTAAGATCTGTTAGTAATAGTAGTACAAGGATTAAGAGTTAATACAATGGTAGTAATCAGAGGAAAATAATATTAAACAATAATATATTACAAGCAGACTGACAACATTTAAAACAACAAAATGACTTGATAATGACAAGTACTGGCAAATATGTGTGAGAAAACAAAAGATTTTAATAAGAGTCAATATCAGTGCAATATATTTGGATCAATTTGGAACTATCTAGTCAAGCTGAAGATGCATATACACTAGAATTTACCAACTTGGCTACAAGGTATGCACCCTTGGAACATCCCACACATATGTACCAGGAGACATGTAGCCAAATGGTCACTTTTTTATAATAGCAAAATGAAAAGCTACCTAAATGTCCACAGTAGAGGAATGACAGTGAACCTGCTCTTACTAAATAAAATGAATGAATTTGATTTGTTATCATGAATAGATCTAGTAAGCATGACGTTAATTGGAAATGGAAAGTTGTAGAATGGTGCAAATGATGTGATAGAATTTGCATACATTTTAAAAACACATAAAGTTGAGGGTGCTATCAACAAGATGGCAGAGTTGAAAGCCCTGGACTCCTCCCCCCACACACTTTCTCTTATAAACACACTGATTCAACAGCAATTCACAAACTTATTTTGTGAGAAACTGGAAACAAACTGAAATTCTCCTGTATGCAAAGAGACTGCAAAACCAAATTAACTGAAACCAGTAGTAAGATGCAAAACACTTTTATGCTAAAACCCTTTCCCCAGAACATCACCATATAATCAGAGAGATCCCTAGTTTTACCTAAGAGAGAAAGTTTTAGTTTGCTCTTCAAGTGCCCCAACTCTTGGGGGGGGCATCTTCAAACAAATGGCTTCTGCCTTGGCAGTCTTGGAGTCCAGAATAATCTAAACAGGGGGAAATGAAGGCAGTGGCTTTGACTGGTGGATGCCATTGATAATCCTTCCCTTCCCAGTACAGGTTAAGCAGAAGAAAACTCCTAGCTCAGCTTGCCACTGGGAAAGAAAACAGTTTGTATGTGTATCTAACACCACAGTTTATCTGAGATGCCAAAAGATTTCACATATTTCTCACATTTTCAAATTCATGAGTCCAGCACAGTATTGTCACCTGGAGGAGAAAGAAAATAGTAACTTAGACCCATAGTATCCCCCACTCCTAGCTTAGCACAGAGCAAATGGGCAAAAACTAACAAACAAACAAACAAACAAAAAACCCCACACCTACTTGTTTCTCCCTGGAGAAGGAAAGAGTTGGTGGAAACTTTCATAATTTTTAGCCAAGCTCATTGATGGGAGTTTTCTGTATGAGACTATTCTGTGAAAACTAGAAGAGGAACCTGTTTTTTATAATGCTCAGTTAGTAACACAGAGAGTCTAGCAAAATGAATCATGCAAAAGTGTTTCAAATAAATGAACAAGGTAAATATCCAGAAATCAAACTTAATTAAACTTAGTTGCATAATCTTCCTGAAAAAAATTTTTAAAGAATTTTAATAAAAATGTTCACTGTGGCTAGGAGATTCATAAATAATTGCAAAAAAAGACAGAAAATAAAAAAGATTAAACAGAAATCATGAATCTGAAGAGCACAATAACTGAACTGAAAAATTTACTAGAGGAGCTTAATAGTAGATAGACCAATCAGAAGACAGGATTAATGAAATTGAAGACAGGTCACTGGAAAAAAAAATCAGAGGAGCAAAAATAAAAATAGCAACTGAAGAAAGCTTAAGAAACTTATAGGACTCCATCAAGTTGACCAACTATGACAATATATATTAAAAATAGTTATAACTAAAAATATGATAAATATATACAATATGAGAATATGTAAATTGTGCTAACAATGTTATAAATAAGGGGCAGATGTGTAAAGTATTTGTATGCTTATTTGTTATCAGCTTAAAATATACTGTTATAACAGTAAGAATTTTTAGATAAACCTCAGGGTAAGCACACACACACGCACACACATACACACACACACACACACAAACACAAACACAAAATGCGAATTGAAGTTACACAAAGAAAAAGAAAGAATAATCAAAGAATATCAGTTAAAAATTAAAAAACACAAAAAAGCATAACAGAAAATAATGAAATTATGAGTAATAGAGCATAACAAACTATTAGTAACTATGTCCCTAATGATCACTTTAAATGTAAATTGATTAAGTGTTCCTATCAAAAAACAGATGTGTTGAATGATTTTTTAAAAAGTAAGATCCAACTATATGTTGTTTAAGAAATTCACTTTAGTTTAAGGACACACATCAGCTGAGAGAGAAGGGATAGAAAGAATATGCCCATACAAATGATAACCAGAGGAGAGCAGGGGTGCCATATGTAATCAGACAAGATAGACTTTAAGTAAAAAACTGTCACAAGTTACTCTGCTGCCAAAGCCAGACAAGGACTACACAAGAAAGGAAAACTCCAGACCAATAATTCTGATTATTACAGATACAATAATTCTCAAGAAAATACTAACAAAGCAAATTAAATAGCAAAGAGAAATGATCATAGACCATGACCAACTGGGATTTATTCCTATGATGCAAAGTTAGTACAACATATGAAATTCAAATAATGTGATACATATTAATGGACTAAAGAGTAAAAGCACATGATCATCCCAATAAATGGAGAAAACTTCAGCACACTTGGAAAAACTTGCAACAAACCAGAAATTAAAGGAAATTTACATACTAAAGATCACGTATAAAAACATCATACTCAAAAGTAAAAAAACTATCAGGAACAAGGCAAGGTTGTCAACTCTTAGCACTTCTATGCAATATAGTATTGGTAGTCCTGGACATAGCTATTAGACAAACACACAAAAGAAATAAAATGATTCTAAATTGGAAAGAAAGGGGTAAAATTGTTCTACTTTGCAGATGACATTCTCATATATAGAAAACTTTAAAGATGACTGCAAAATAAGTGTTAGAACATCTACAAATATAGTAAATTAATGATACAAATCAACATACAAAATGCTGTATTTTGGTACATGAACAACAAAATATCAAGAGAAAAATCAGGAAAACATTACCATTTACAATAACACCAAAACACAAAATACTTAGGAATAAGCTTAACTAAAGAGATAACAAAAACCATAAAAACTGAAAACAAAACACTGATAAAGAAATTAAAGGGAAACAGAAACAATTGAAGACATACTATGTTTACTGATTATAATTATTATTGTTAAAATGTCCATACTAAACAATGCAATCTACAGAGTCAATGTAATCTTTATCAATATCTTGATGCCAGTATATATAGGAAGAGAAAAAATAATTTTGAAATAAAATGAAACCACAATGTATGGAAAATAGCCAAGACAATTTTGAAAAAAATTGCAAAAAGTAGTAGGTATTACATTTTCTGATTTTAAAATATATCACAAAGCTACAGTAATCAAAATGGCATGATATTTCATGAAGACAGACAAATGGATTAGCAGAATAGAATAGTGTACTCAGAAACAAATTCACACATACAAGGTCAACCGATCTCCAACAAGGGTTCAAGAATACAAAAGGGGAAAAAGTCTTCAAAAAATATTAAACTTAAAAATGGGCTGAAGACTTGAGTAAACATTTCTTCAAAGAAGACCAACATATGGCCAACATGTATATGGAACTGTGCTCAATGTCATTAATTGTCAGTAATTGACAAATAAAAACCACAATGAGGTATTACCTCACACTTGTGAGAATGACTATTATCACAAAAGAAAAAAGAATTGTTGGAGAGGCTATGGATAATTTGAAACCCTTGCATACAGTTGGCAGAAATGTAAAAAATAGTGCAGCAGCTATAGAAAGTGCGGTGGCTCCTCAAAAATTTTAGAAGAAAACAACCATATGATCTTGCACTCCAACTTGGGGGCATTTGCCCAAATAATTGAAATCAGGATGGGTAAAAGATATCTAACCTGTCAAGTTCTTTGTAGCACTATTCACAACAGCAAAGATATGGAAAAAAGAAAGTCTACATTTCCATGGAGAGATAAGTAGTTAGAAAATGTAGCATAAACATACATTATAGTACTATTGTCTTTTAAAATGTAAGTTTTGCAATAAGGAACACTATGGATAAAATTTGAAGAACTTATATTATGTGAAATAAACCAAAGACACAGAAAGCCAAATACTGCATAATCATATGAGGTATTTAAACTAATCAAGTTGACAGAATCAAAGTGTTTAATGATGATGTCCAGTTGCTGAGTAGAGGAAAATGGGGAATTACTAGTCAAAAGGCATAAAGTTTCACTTATACAGAATGTAAAGATCGAGAGAACCACTGTACATTGCTTTCATAACAATAATATATGGTACACAAAATTTTGTGAAGAAAGTATCATTCTGTGTTCTTATCACAAAAATAAAATAGAATAAATACACTAAGTAATACTATATAATGTTAATAACATGCATGTACATGCACATAAAAATGTTTGAAAGACTAAAATGGACTACAAAAGCAAAACAAATTTATTTTGTTGTTTGCCTCTAGAGTGGAAATGAGGGGAGTGAGGTAAATGGAATTAAGTTTGGGGAAAGGAAGAAGAAACTCCATGTTAACTGTGATTGTTTTATTTCTTATACATGCAAATTTAGGTATAAACCCTAGAAACAAAAATAGTTAAATGATAACTTTATTAATTGTAGGTCATAAATACTTATGTGTTTGTTACTTTAGTCTCTGAATATTTCCATACTTCTAAGCTGTCTTTAAAATGTGCAGTCTCTTTTTAAGAATGAATGGTTTGGATTTTTTTATGTACAAAAATATTTTACTAAAATGTTTGTCAAAATTATAGATTCACAGTTGAAAAGGACCTTAGAGAGTTTCTAGGAAGACTATTTGAAGCAGAATTGTTTCTAGAAAACGTGAAGCTAAACAAGCTAAAATTTCAGTTTCAACCTTAATTCCTTGACAATTGCAGTGTTATAGTACCTGTTGTTCTCGTGAATATCATTCACATGGTGGAGGAGTGTTCATAGTTGATATTATAAATAAACATAAAAAATAAAGTAAAATTTTTTTTTATTTACAGAAGAATGTTTCCAACTTCTAACTATACTTAGATATAGTACAAGGAAAAGAGTAATTGAAAAGCAAGTAAAATATTTCCAAGAAAAGTATGAGAAGCAATTTTCAATTTATCAATTGTGATTTTTCTCTTTTTATTCATTTACACTCCCACTTCTTCAAACTACTGTCTGCCTCAGCATCTTATTTTCTCCCCTACTTATTTTCTCAATCACATGATTTGCATTCCTTCCTGAGGCATGGATTGAGTTTCGATTACATTCACTTCAGAGATAATTTCTGACACTCCAGAAACATTATAGAATCATGATTATTCTCTATATGCAATGCCTATGTTATATCAGAAGGTATATATTTTTAAAAACAGAAAATAGAAAAATTATCATTTCAAAAGTTTAAACATAATCAGCATTGAACGTGCATTTATTTTATTCATCTTAACGCTAATGATCAAGATGGTGGTGGAACTAGTCAGAGTGTGAGGGTTTCTGCAAAAGTGAGTGTGCTTAAAGATTGTCTGCATGGGTGAATGTTTGCCAGTGGTTGAGTGAAAGTCAATCTGAGGGAATACTTGGGATCAAGCACCCAGGGCTCTCTTCCAGAAGGGACTGCAACCCAATTCTGCCCTGAAATCAGAGCTCCTAACACACAGGATTATGGTCTGCTGTTCTCAGAGTCTCTTTGGAAGAGACAGCAGAGATTCACTGCACCACAACACCTGGCACATGGACTATGTCATCACTTGTGGCAGCAGGATGGATGCTAGCAACAGGAACCATATAGAAGGTGTGGAGATGAAATCTGGAACTGAGCCCTGACACCAGTGAAAAGATGCCAACTGCTGCATTTTCTCTGTCCTGCACTTCTCCGCCCAGCTATGTCCAGCCTCCCACCTGAGACTCAGAAGCTATCTCCACACCCCTCTGGGACTGACCATTGGACACAGAGAGACAGACACCCCTACCCCATGATGGACCAGGAACAGACATGTCTGATCTCTGAGTGGGAGACTTGGCAGCAGTGGCAGCAGCAGAAGATGAGTTGGGTGAGTCTGGATCTGATTCACCCTATTCCCAAAGCAACCTGTGGGCCATCTGTCCCATGTTGAGAGCAACCAAATTGGCCTGCACTATGAGTAGAGGAGATTGACTGGAGACCAGAGCCACTCCCTAAGGAGGTGGAAGAAAAAGCAGTAGCAGCCAAACGTGGCAGCAGTGCCTGGGGAAGGAAATTGAAGTTCCAGAAATGGCCAAGAGAGTGATTTTTAAAAATTTTTCTTTCTGTTTATGCTTTTGTATGTGCTTTGTTTTTATCATTATACTTTTTAGATTTTTTGTTTTCATATGGGTATTTTTGAGGGCTAGTACATTAATAGGTTTCTGTTCATTTGTTTGATTTTATGTTTATGCTTTGTTTTTTCTGTTTTTGTTTGTTTCATTGTTTTTTATTTGGTATGCCTGTGTGGTTTTGTTCTTCTTCTCTCTCTTCACATTCCTTTCATCTCCCTCCGAATTCTCCATGTACTTATCTCATTTTGCTTTTGGGACAAGCACACACTCCCACAGAATGGACAGATTGTAAAATGGAGGGAAGTGGGCTCCAGGGGACACTCACACACCTATCAGTGGATACTGAGATCTGCAGCTAGCTTCTGAAACACAGTTCTCCCCTTAATCAAATCTCAAAACAGCAAACAGCATGCATCTCCACCCAGTCCAGCTACAAAATTGAACACAGAGGAACTGCATAAGAAAGAGAAGGGAAATGAGTAAACATAAGTGCAAGATGCCCTTCCCCTCACTGAACAACATAATTAAACAGGAAAAAAGGGGGTGGAAAACTTTCCCAAATGAAGAATCAATGGAAGAACACAGGTAGCATACAGACCCCTGAAAAGAGGGCAACTGAGAATGCAGACTTCAGATTTAAAATAATGAACTCCAAGAATGATTGGTCTCAAACTGGTTATCCAGATATCAAGTTATTAATAGAGGGAATAAATAAAAATGAAGAGACACAAAGGAAAGAATAAAGGAGATAACTGAGATGATGGCAATAATGAATACAGTAAATGAAATAAATGCCAAATGATATGCATGGAAAGCAGAATTAACCAAGCAGAAGAAAGAATCTCAGAGCTTGAGGACCAAAATGTGAAACTAACCCAAAATTCCAAAATAGAAAAAGAAGCTTTAAAAGACCAAGCAAAACCTCCAAGAGATGAGTGATTATATCAAGAAACTGAACCAAAGATTAGTTGGAATCTCTGAGGCAGAGAGAGAGAGAGAGAGAGAGAGAAAGAGAGAGAGAGAGAGAGAGAAAGAGACCACCCTGTAACAACACATTCCATGAAACTTCCCTCTCATCAGAGATGTGATCACTCAAATAACACATTCAGAGAACTCTTGCAAGATGTCAAATGAGAAGAAAACCTCTTAGATGTATAGTGTGATTCACACACAGAGTAGGAATAAAAGATCCTAAAGGTAGCATGAGAGATGGATCAGACTATCTACCAGAGCAGACCAATTAAAATAGCAGCAGACTTCTTTACAAAACACTACAGCCTAAGAGATAAAACAAAGATAAACAATTTCAACCAAGAATTTCCCATCCAGCTAAGCTTAGCTTCATCAGTGATGGAGAATTAAAATCCATCTCCAGATCAGCGCTACAAGAAACACTTAAGAAATTACTAAACAGAAGAAATTTTTAAAAACCATGCCCTTCCCAAGAATGCAAGAAAGATTGAAAACACACATAAATCAATCCAAAAATCCAAAGAAAGACAACAAACAAACAGCAGCAACAACAACAATCTCTATAAGAACCTCATGACAGTGATGAAATTCTTACATCTCAATAGTTAGCCTGAATGTGAATGGACTAAATGCACCACTGAAAAGACACAGAATGGCAAACCAGATAAAAAAGAGTGATGCATCAATATGCTATCTCCAGGAGCGTCATCTCACTGGAAAGAACACTCACAGAATCAAAGTAAGAGGAAAAAAAACAAATTTTCAGGTGAACAGAATAAAAAAGAATGTTAAGATGTCAATCCTACCGAACGCAATCTGCAGATTCAATGTAATAACCATTGTCACCAATATCATTCTTCTCAGACCTGGAAATGACAATACAGAAATTCATAAAGAAAGATAAATGACCACGAATACCCAAAACAATCATTAGCAAAAGAAGCAAATCAGGAGATATACTTCCTGACTTCAAACTTTACTACAGGGCTACAGTAGTCACAGCAGCCTGTTATTGGTACAAGAACAGGCACATAGACCAATGAAACAGCAAAGCCTCAATTCCTCAACAAACTCACCTTTGACAAAGCCTCTAACAACAACCACTTGGGAGAGAACCTATTCAGTAAATGGTGTTGGGAAAACTGACTGATCACATGCAGAAGATTGAAACAGGTCCCTTACCTATCACCATACACAAAAATTAATGCTAAATGGATCAAAGTCCTAAACGTAAAACTTCAAACTTTAAGAATCTTAGAAAACGCGAGAGACACTAATGGAAATTGGAACTGGGAACCATTTCCTATTCAGAATCCTAAAGGTCAATACCTTAAGAAATAAGGGACAAGTGGGACCTCATCAAATTAACAAGCTTCTGCAAAGCAAAAGAAACCATTAAGAGAGCAGAGAGACAGCCCACAGAATGGGAAAAATATATGCCAATTGTATATCTGACAACTGCGTAACATCAAGGTTCTACAGGGAACTCAAACAAACCAAAGGGAAAAAAAACATCCCCTTTACAAAGTGGGCAAAAGACCTGAAAAGACACTTCTCAAAAGAAGATATACGGGCAGCCAACAGATAAATGAAAAAGTGCTCAGCCTCACTCATCATCAGAGAAATGCAAATCAAAACCACATTGAGAGATCACTGAAACCCTGTAAGAATGGCCTTCAATAATAAAACAACAACAGTTGCTGGCAAGAATGTGGAGAAGTAGGAACGCTTCTATACTGCTGGTGTGAATACAAACTTTGTACAGCCTCTTTGGAAGACAGTGTGGCAATTTCTGAAAGAACTAGAAATTGACCTTCCATATGACCCAGCAATTTCCCCTATTGGGAGATATACCCAGAGCAACTCAAATCATTTTACAAAAAAGAAACCTGTTTGTTGCAGCTCTATTCACAATAGCAAAAACATAGAACCAACCATGTTGCCCACTGAAGCTGGACTGGATTTTAAAAAATGTGGCACATACACACAATAGAATATTATGCCGCCATAAAGAAGGAAAAATATATGGACTTTGCAGCAACTTGGATGGATTTGTCATTGATCATAGTGATTTATCACAGAAATAAAGATCAGAGTTCCATGAGTTCTCACTCATAAGCTGACCTTGAACAATTATAATGCTATAAGGAAGTGATTGGCAATAGTGGATAATTCTCAGGTGAGGGCGGGTGGGATTGGCTATTGAGGGAAACTGCTAGGGGAGGGAGGGCCATGACTCATCAGCAAGGGGTCCTGCATGATCAATGTTTGAATACCTAACCCTGAATTGTAGCCCACATCTTTGTAATAATTTTTTTAAAGCTAATATAAAATAAACAAAAATTGACAAGTGGGACCTCATGAAACTGAAAAGAAATCATCAAGAGAAAAATATTTGCCAACTCTATATCTGGCAAAGGTATAACATCAAGGATCTACAAGGAACTCAAACGTGGTAAAAAGAAAAAAGCCTATTACAAAGTGGGTTAAGAGATGAATAGATGCTTCTCAAAAGAAATACAAGCAACCAATATATACATGAAAAAATGCTGACCTAGTAATCATCGAAGAAATGCAAATAAAAACCACACTGAGATAACACCTAACTCCAGTCAAGATGACCATCATCAATAACTCTAAAAACAGATGTTGGAGAGGATGTGGGAAAGGGGAACACTTCTACACTGTTGGTGGGAGTGTAAACTAGTACAACCTCTGAGAGTTTGGCAATTCCTAAAAGGTCTAAAAGTCACCTTTACATATGACCCCACAATCCCTCTTCTGAGAATATACCTGGAGGAGCACAAATCATTCTATGAAAAAGATGGTTGCACATGAATGTTTATTGCAGCATTATTCATGCTAGCAAAAACATGGAACCAACAATATTGCCCACTTACTGAGGACTGGATAAAAAATGTAGTACATATACACAATGGAGTATTATACAGCCATAAAGGAAAAATTATTAACTGTGCAGCAACTTGGATGGATTTGGAGCCTATAATATTGACTGTGCTATCTCAGAGGCACAGAACTGAGTATCACTTATTCTTACCCATAAGCAGACCACCAAGAAAGTGATTGGCAATGGTGGGAAACTGTCAGAAGAGTGTCTGAAGGCATACCTTATCAATAAGTGTACCTGATCTAAAAGCAGGTGAAGTGGGGACCAATGTGAAGCCCAAACTTTATCTACACATTGGTCACTTGTATACCTAACTTTAAATTGTACCCTACAACTTAAAAATAAAAATAAAATAAAATAAAACTGTAATAGAAAATGCTAATGATCATTTAAAAATTGTAAAATAAACTCATAACCAAACCAATGCCATAATGTAATTGTAGACTGTAACCTTTACCTATATAGGTTGTGGTTCACAGACAAAAATGTCCTTACCAGTAATCAGAGACATTCCCCTAGTGTAGGGAGAGTTTCATGACTAAGTTCCATACATTCTCCTGTATGGAAGAATGAGGTTACAAGGCTCAGTTCCAGAAAGATATTCCTCAACAGCAAGTGGCGACCTGTCAATGTGAAGGGGTTTAGCATTAGTCCCTGAAACAGAACTTCATGAATATGTTTTAGAGAATCATTAATTGATTTTCTATAGCCTGCTAACCAGCTGATTATTTTTGGCCAACATATAATTCTAAGGAAGTATTAACTACAACATAGAAGGACTTTAACACAACTTTCTGTTCGCATCCAAAGGTGCCTTCCAGAGTTCTACATAAACAGAAGGAAGAACTCCAGAATAATATGCAATTATTATGGGATCAAGTACTGTTCATATATTATCTCATTCAACACCCTAATAGCCTAATCTAGTAGGTTCCATTGTTATCGCTACAGATGAAAACACAGGCACAGATAATTTAAACTTTCCTAAGTTGCTACTAAATGTTGGAGTTGAAAAAAGCTTCCCTGACTCCAAAGTTAATGTTATCTACAAATAGCATGTTACTTCTTTTGGAGAAGATCTTGCAAATGTCTGAACTAGCTAACAGGGACCAAAAAAGAAAATAAAACAAAAAGATAAAGGAAACCATCACCAGGTAAATCTAATTACTGTATAACTTACAAAGTTCTGCAAACAAGTGGCTAATTATTGGTATAGGCTTGCATTCTAAAGTCAAGTAATTCAACACTGAGAATGTATCTGCTTAATTCTTTTCTCAGAAGTCTTGCACTTTTTCTGATTACACCTATGAAATAATCTACAATCTAATTTTAGATCAACTGTTTCTCAGTGCTAAAATATCTAAGTTGTAAAAGAGATTTTCTTTGTTCTTTCTTCATTTAGGACTAGATTTCTTGACAATATAATGAGTAAACCCAGAGCTTTAAAGGTAAATTTATTTGTCTTACTAATCATGAATTGTTTCTTTTAGATCAATTAAGTATATTATTCTGGAGCCAGTCTACTATATTCTTTATAGATGAGCATCTTTGTCATCCTCCTTCCAAAAAGTGCAATTAATATTAATATTAATATTTCAAGTGAGTAGCTTTCAAATATTTTTGAGAATGAGCAACTTTTTCATAGTTTGCTAACAGACAAGTAAAATATCAATATTAATATGTGATTTCATTCCTGTTGCCATTCTTTCAAATATTTCTAGTGAACACAAAAAACTTTTTAATAAAATTACTTGTGGCAATTTGAGCACTAAATACCTGGTTAAAAGAAATGTTTTTATCTACTATTTATTGCTGACATGCCTTACAAACACAGAAATGAAAAATTAGTGGGAGCTACTATTTCTCAAGAACCAATGTTTAAATTAGCTTATGGAAGGTGCAAGAATATTTGTTCTTATTTGTCAATTTACTAATACAGCTTCTGATCATAATAGAACTTTAGGTATGATCTCTTGGGTAATCAAAGTATATAGGAATAATGTTTAAGCAACAGACAAAATAAAAGAAGACATACTCCAATATATCTTCTAATAATGCTTCAAAGTGAAACTCAGTTGTGATGCGGCTCTGCTGTCTTAGAAAGGAATTAACTGTAATTGAATAACATTAATACTGATTTACTCATTAGTATTTTGGGCTTTGGAATATTTACATAATAATAATTTCCCTTTAATGTGAAAAATGACTAAACAACCAATAGAAAGCAGCTTACGTGCATTAAAATAAACAGTTCAAATAACCTCATGATGCACTTGAGTAATTGCTTTGTAAAGTAAGTACATTAAAGACAAAAATATTTGAAATTAACTAAATTATAGACTTCATTGACTGAATGATACTTAAATTTATTATAAGACTTTCCCAAAAGGAAAATGAAGAGGAACACTTTTATTCTCATTACTAAGCAGTGCCGTATTGAATCATTGAATCTTTGGAATCAGACCTTTCTAACTATGTATGACCTTGGGAAATTTAACCCCTTAACCTTTCTTTTTTACACCTGAAAAACATGTTACTATCTGTGATATTATTTGTAAAGTGCTTACACAGTGCTTGCAAAGAAGTGAATACACAATTGTGTAATAATTATATTTGACATAATCGCAATCACTAGGTACATGTGTTATCATGCAAGAAAAAATATTTATCACTCTTACAGGCCACTGGACTATCAAAATTCAAAACTACATCTTCCGTGAACTAAAGAACTTATTCACTACTTACCAGGAAGAATTATTTATCCAAAACTAGATGACTGTTAAAGGTTCTAGCGATGTTCCCAGAATTACAGCAAACTTATTCATCAAAAACTGTATGTCATATATTTTACATACATTTCTCAAGCTCATAAATCACTATTTCCTTCCACTGCTTCAAGTATACAATTTGTTTTAAAATAAACAACACTAAAATAAAACATTGTCGTGACAGTTAAGCCAAATTATAAAAACCCATAGCCAAAGCACATAGCAAACAAGACTTTAATTTGAGAAATTGAACTCCTTAATTCATTTATTGATGCTATAGTTTATTATCAATTTAAAAATTTTTTTTTTTGTCAAATTGGTATTTCTCAACATTTAAGCTTTAATAGTTACAAGTTACTTTAAAGGATGATTTTTATAAGCAGGAGCCATCCAAAACGTTTTTGCTGCAACATTGTTAAATAATTTTGTTAGTGTTACTGCATCTCTAGATTCAAAGGAATGGTCTGTCATAGTAAATTTTGTCATACTACTGTGACATATAGGCTAGTTCCATCTTTTGTTTTAAGAACAAACTACTCAGAGAAGCTATGTGAAGGAGCAAGTGGTAAACGTGGAAATTGGTGGAGTAAATAGCTATGACATTCATTATTCATTTATTGTGTAAAGGTCACAATCATGTAAAGGTACAATGAACTTCAAAGGCATAATACATATATTACAAAGTAAATAAGTAATTCAGAATATTGATTGGTCTAGCAAAAACTTTTGACATTTCTCATGCACTATTGTTGGCCAAAGATAGAAGAGAGATATTCATGTATTTATTTATTATATTTTTATTGAGGATCTACTTGTTTCTAAGGATATTGCAACAAATAAAACAGAAATTACTGCTTTTAGGGACCTTATATTCTCATGACGAAAAATTTAAAAATAATGAAGAAAATAAATAGATAAAATATAGAATGTCAAATATTGACAGAGACTTTGGAGAAAATTAAGCAGCAAAGAAAATTATACTATACTCTCAAGTGAGTTATTGTTAGGGAACAATTCACTAAGAACCTGGAATTTCACCAAAGAATTGAAGGCATTGGGGGAACATGCCATACATATATGTGAAAAATGAACATTTCAGACCGAGGGACAACACCAGCAAACACACAGAAGCATGTTTCCTGTGTTTAAAAAACAGAAAGTGGCCAGTGTGGCTGAAGTGGTGAGCAATTTGGGTTGAAGAAAATAATTAGAAAAATAAATGAGGTAATAGTGAATAAATCATGCAGGACTCACTGAATGCAATGTTGTTAAAAACATGTTCAAGTATGGTCGGGTACGGTGGTTCAGCCTGTAATCCCAGCACTTTGGGAGGCCGAGGTGAATGGATTGATTGCCTGAGCCTGTGGGTTTGAGACCCGCCTGGGCAAATTGGCGAGACCCTATCTCTACAATAAATAAAAAATTAGCCAAGTGTGGTAGCACGCTCCTGTAGTTCCAGCTACACGGACGGCTGAGGCAGAAGGATCACTGGAACCAAGCAGATCAAGGCTGCAGTGGCCAGGAGCAGCCACTGCATTCCAGTCTGGGTGACAGAGTGAAAAACAACAACAACAACAAAAATGTTTAAGTAAAAACATTAAGAGATCTGTTTTGGACATGCTAATTTGGCAACTGTTATTAGAAATGCATGCAGAGTAGCAGTTAGATATATGTCTGAAATGTGGGCTAGAAACATAAATTTTAAAGTTTTCAGAAAGGGGATGACGTTTAAAGTCATTAAATGATGAAGTCTTCGGGAAATGTAAAGACAAAAAAAAAAAGTTTAAATATTAGGCCTTCAGTGTTAGGTAAGAAAAACGAAAAACAAGCAAACAAAAAACTAACAAGAGCAAACTGGAAAGAAGCTACCAATGATGTAAGAGAAAAACTGAAACTCCCAACTATCCCATGTAACTAATGTTTACAGTTTTTGAATAAACACAGAAATTGACCCTCTTAGTCATAAAAATTTAGATTTGTCCTTCCTGTTTCTTCTTCAAGAAACTGATTGCCAGATCTCCCAGTTCATCAGGCCTATCCAGATCACTGCATCCAAAGAGACACAACCTCTCATCCATAAAACCCAACCACCAGCTGACCAACTTTTTTTCTTACATCTATCTTAATTATTGTTTTGTCATATACAGTTTCTGTGGACCAACTCCTCTTCCTCACCCTACTTTAGTTCTTGTTTTCTTATACTTCTTACATAGTTACATTTACATTTCATAGTTATATTACATTAGTTGCATTTATTCTTACTATATAAACCCTTAATTTTAGTTAGTTTGGAAGAAGAATTCAAGGATTGTCTTCCATTTCCTGACTGGTTGCATCAATATAAAGAAAGCCTTCTTCCATGGCAATACTCACCGTCTCAGTTATTTCTTTTCAAAGCGGTGAGCAATATCATTAAAGTCAATCTTCTGTTTAATTCAGCAAAATGAAGACTTGACCACTGGGTTTTGCAATATGCAGGATATTGATAATTTTTTACCAAAAAAAAAAAAAATTCAGAATGGACAAATAAACCTAAATTGAGTGTGTTCAAGAGATAATGGGGTAACAAAATTTAGGGAAAATAGCAGATTCCTCTTTGAAAATGTTCATTGTAAAGGAGGAGCAATGAGTTAGTGGTTATAGGGGGATGTGAAATTGAAAGTTTTAAAATATTTTAAGGTAAGAAAAATTGCAAAATGAGTGTTATAGACTTGCAAAACAAAAAAAGGAGAGGGGCATAAGAAACTAAAGATAGGGGTTAGGTGACACAGTATCACTATTACATAGATTGTTTATAGAAAACCATATATCCTACTCTTTCAGCAAAACAAAACCTTCTAAAATAGAGCCATTTTTTTCATAACTCCAAGGAAATGCTATGATTTTTTCCTTCATGATTTTATCCTCATTTGTTATCTTTCATTCAAAACATCTTCTTTTCTGTACTTACATTAAAAATTCCTGTCCTTCAAGGTCCTTCACTGAAGCTTTCCATAACTAGTACAGTCTTTCATAAATCACTTGTAATCTTTAACCACATGGTTTGTCTTTTCACCACACACTCTAGTATCATTCAACTTTGATGTACTTGTCTTGTATACTCAGGAAGAATATGAGATCCTTAATAGCAGAGTCCAAGTTAAACTTCTGTGTCTAGTCACAAAATATGGATTTTTAAATACCTGACTGTAGCATCCACACATAGCTACACATATAAATTATTAATAACATTTTTACTGTCATATTTCAGGATTTGAAATTTTTTAGTGAGAAGAAAAATTTTACAAATTACTCCACTTGGTTAGTAGTTCTGATATCCTTCAAACAGTTTACTGGTATTGGAGACTATACTAAAAACAGTTTCATGCATTATAATAGCTACAACACAAGCTAATATCTTTGTGAAAAACACTGCCTTTCCCTTTGTAAAAAATTTTGGTATTAACCAGATGGTCTATAAGAATTTTTTTAGGTATATGGTTATTTTTTAAAATTCGAATTCTATTTACATAAATAATATTTCCCTTCAAAAGCCATGAAATTATTTTTTGTCTAAAATTAAAGAAAAAAAATTTTGTAAGCACTTTATTCTCACTCATAAGCATTGATAGAGGTCTCCAATAACTGTTTTTGGATAAGGTATATACATAATTAATATGGAGACCTTAACTAATAAAATTAAGAACAAATGGACTTGAAGAAATGGAAGACAGCAAGGAAGTCTGGAATGTTTTGAAATTTTATTACTTAGGATAGGTTAAGATACCGAAAAATTTCTAAAATCATAATGATTTAAACACAGTTATAAACTTTTTTTTCACTTACATCAAATTCTGTGAGTTTTCTTGGTAATCACGCATGTCCTGAATTGATTAGAGAAGCATCTTTTGGCCCTGATAATTCCCTAAATGAGTAACTGTGAAGGGTCTGAAATTTTTCCTGATTCACTAGCTAAGTTGGCCTACCATAGTTTTATAAATGCTGACAGATGCACAATACTCTTAGGTCAGAGAAGAAGAAAAGTTTGCACTGATTTCCTGAGCCTCAGATTCTACAAAGTGACACACAAAGGGCCAGTTGATACTTGTATATGCAAAGAATTGGGTTACATATGCAAGAAAGAAATCCTAAGCACAAGGAATTCAAATATTATAGAGTAAGTGTGTAAAATGCTTGGTGTTACTGAGGAGAAAGATAGAATCTTTACTGTACTAACAAAGTGACCATGACTTCCCTTTTCTCTGGAGGGAGAATATATATCGTTCAAGGTTGTTAGCTATGTAGACATTCTTGAAAAGATGATTCAGAGCAAAAGGTAATCAGTGCTCATTTTAAAAAATGCAAAAATACACTCATGGAGAACTGTCTCCACATTTTAAGGTCTCATTTTTTTCATCATCAGTTGACAAAAGGAAAAAGAGTATGGAAAAGCAATACCCAATTCTTAAAACACTGTTTCCATAGACCACCTCCAATCACATACACGTAGTGAAAACTAATCCAGTGACGTAACGTATTTTAGAGGGAATCTGTAAAATATAAGCTAGCTATGACTTCTTAAAGTAGAAGAAACAATTTTTTATAAAATTAGTGGATTTTAGTGAGCAAATACTATTATCTACCACAAATATAATAATACTTAACTCCTAAAGCATTTACAAAGTGTCACTTGTTAGTTCATTAAATTTTTGTAACAGTTCTATCAAGATGGTACAATTATTATTTTCTTGTTTTTAAACAAAAAAAATTATGTTCAGAGAGAATAAGGGATATGTTAAATGTATACATATATAGAAAACAGATTATCATAAACATTTGTCTGATTTCAGATACAAGCATGTACCATGAGACAAATATGATTTTGTAAAGAATAACTATATTGACAAATAACTCCACAGTTCATCAAAATCGCCACACATGAGATTCTGCCTGCTCCCAAGCAATGGATCTTAATCAAACTGTATTTGTCAATCCCTTTCATGTAGTTTTATGATAAATGTTCAAGGTCCACTTATGAGTGAGAATGTGGTATACGGTTCTTTTTTTCTGTGATAGATCACTAAGTATGATAGACTCAAAAGTCATCCAAGTTGCTGTGAAGTACATAATGTTGCTATTCTTTATGGCTGCAAAATATTCCATCATGGATATATACCACATATACTTAATCCAGTTCACATCCAATGGAAAGCATGGTTGGTTCCATATTTTTGTTATTATAAACAGTGCCTGAAAAAACAGCTACTGGAGCACAAACAATGACTATCTCCAAGAATGACTGTACCCAGAAGGTATTTACAGAGATCAGATAATCATTAAACATAATGAATAAAAATCAACAAATGCAAGGTCTAAAACTAAATGAAAATGCAATGGGGTTGGACAGACTCAAGAAAGCATATTTAGAAGTAACAGAAATAAATAACTCCATCCAACAAATACATAACAAACTGACACATAGGAAACAGAATGGACCAAGAAGAATAAAGAATCTCAAAGCTGGAAAACCAAATTATGGGATAAATCCAATCTATTTAAAATGTTAGGGAAAAAACTCTCCAAGAGATGTACAGATTTATCAAGAAGCCAAACTTACATCTGTTCTGTATCCCTGAAGCAGAAAGAGAAGCAGAAATCACCTTGAACAGACATTCCATGTGGCCATGCTAGAAAATGTTTCCCATCTTGCCAGAGAAACAATTATGCAAGCACCAGAGATTTAGAGGCTTTCTAGAGTTAGTTCACCAGCACAACAGAGGCTGAACACTTGTTCAACTAGTTTTGCAGAGAAAGAAATTGTAATTACAGTCTCCAGCAGAACTGAATACTTCTGAGTGATGGAAATATAGAAAAGGAAAAGATGTCACAATTTAGGAAAAAGCAATGGAAAAACACCAATAACACCCGGAGTCCTAAAGAGGTGTCCAAAAAAAAGCCACAATGAATGCTTTCCAGAATGAAGTAAAACTCAATAAAATTGCAGCAAAGTTAGCCAATTTCTTAAAAAAAAACTATCCTTAAATAAAGGAAAGACTTATACCCTTTAGATAAAAACAAAGTAGCATAGGAAGCAGAATTAGCAAAGCAGAGGGGGAAAAAAATCACAGTTTGAAAATCAAAATATAAAATTAACCCAGACACTAAAAGGACAAAAAAAAAGTAGCAAAACCTCCAAGAGATGTGTGATTCTGTGAAGAAGCCAAACCTATGCCTGATTGGTATCTCTGAAGCAGAAAGGGAAATGGAGAACAACTTGGAACAAAGCATTCTATGAAGTAATTCAAGAAAACTTTCCTTATCTCATCAGCGACATGATCTTTCAAGTAAAAGAGATTCAGAGAACCCTGCAAAGAATCACATGAGAATGCAAACACCTAGACACATAGTAATCCAACTCCATGAAGTCATAAGGAAAGAAGAAATCTTAAAGTAGTGAGAGAGGAAGGACAGAATACATACCAAGGAAGACCCATCAGAATCACTGATTTTTCTCAGAAATACTGTAAGTTAAATAAAGGCTGAAGTGCAATTTTTAACATTCTTAAAGATAAGCAATTACTAAGAATTCCCTACCCTGCCAAGCTGTTTCATCAGTGATAGGGAATTAAAAACCTCCATAGACATCTGATTCTTAAGAGAATATATTGGCTACAGAGCAGACCATCAGGAGATGATCAAGAAGGTCTGGAACACAGTTATATCTATCACAAAAGTAAGGAAAAACATGGTAGAGATAAACTCAAATTTCAATAAAACTGAACATCATTAAAAAGATATAGAGAGAGCCGGGCTCGGTGGCTCAGCCTGTAATCCCGCGCCTTTGGGAGGCTGAGGTGAGTGGATTGTCCGAGCCCACGGGTTCGAGACCTGCCTGGGCAGCGAGACCTCATCTCTACAATAAATCAAAAAATCAGCCGGACGTGGTAGCGCACGCCTGTAATTCTGGCTACTCGGAAGGCTGAGGCGGAAGGATCGCTGGAGCCCAGCAGGTCGAGGCTGCGGTGGCTGGGAGCGGCCACTGCACTCCAGTCTGGGCAACAGAGTGAGACTCCAATTAAAAAAAAAAAAGATATAGAGAGGCAAACGATTAAAAAGCATGATCCAACAAGCTATTGCTTTCAGGAAGCTCATCTCATTGCAAAGAATGTACACACTCAAAATTAAGGCTGAAAAATGAACTTTCAGGTGAATGCAATACAGAAGGCAGAAGTTGCTATTCTAATATCAGACAAAGTAGCTTTCAAGTTATCAAAAGTTAAAAAGGATACAGGACACCACATAATGATAAAAGGCTCAATCCACCAGCAAGAAATATCATCCTAAACATACATACACCCAACACGGGGCACCAGATTTTATAAAACAGCTACTAATTAAACTAAAAGAAGATATTGAGTCACATAACTGTAGCTGGGGACCTAAATAACCCACTAAGAGTTCTAGATGGATCATTAAGGCAAAAAAATTTAAAAATAGATCTGGTGCCTCAACTAGTGGACTTACTACACATCTGTAGAGCACTTCACCCAACAATTACAGACTATGCATTCTACTCATCAGCATGTGGAACATATTCTAAGCCTGATCACATTCTAGGACATAAATTATTCATAAACATATTTTAAATGACCAAAATAATACCAAGCATCTTCTCAAATCACAGTGGAATGCAAATAAATATCTCCACAAATAAAATTAGCCCAAAACACACATAGACATGAACACTAAACAACATGCTGCTGAACAATTCTGGGTCAAGACAGAAATAAAAAAGATTACTGGAAGCAAATGAAAACAAAGACATCTTATCAGAATCTCTGGGATGCCATGAAAACAGTGTTATGAGAAAAATTTATAGCATTACATACACAAATAAGAAAACAGGAAGGTCACAAGTAAACCTAACATCACACCTATGATTAATTTATGTCCTAGCACGTGATCAATCTTGGAATATGTTCCATGTACTGATTAGTAGAATGCATAGTCTGTAATTATTGGGTGAAGTGTTCTACAGAAGTGTAGAACCATCAAAATCCTAACTTCTTCAGAAGAATAACCAAGATAAAGTCACAACTTCTGAGCATACGTGTATGCAATTAACTTGAAAACAAAAGAAATACACAAATTTATGAGGTTAAAACAAGAGGAAATTGAAACCTTAAACGAACCAATAAAAATCCAGAAAATCAATTTCATTATAAGGAATCTACTCACCAAAGAAAGCCCCAGACGACATGACATTAAAGTTGAATTCTACAAAACATACAAGAAGAACATGATGCCAATTCTATTTAAAAGATTCCAGGCAATAAGGAGAGTGGGAAATCTTCTCAAATCAGTTTATGAAGACATCATACCACCAAACACCAACATTAACAGAAGAATCCAAGTCATCAAAATAAGAGGCCAAATATGAGACAGAGACAAAAATATCATAGATAGCATTAACAAAACAAAAGGGTAATTATTTGAAAGAATTAACAACATGGACACCCCCTTAACCAGAATAACTGAGAAAAAGAGGAAAAAAGCCCAAATAAAACACAATCAGAAAAAAACAAAAGATAAATCATAACAGACCCCAAAGAAATATAAAAGATTAAGCCAGGCTCGGTGGCTCAGCCTGTAATCCCACACCTTTGGGAGGCTGAGGTGAGTGGATTGCCTGAACCCGTGGGTTCAAGACCCACCTGGACAACTTGGCGAGACCTCATCTCTACAATAAATCAAAAAATAAGCCGGGTGAGGTAAGGCACGCCTGTAGTTCCAGCTACTTGGAAGGCTGAAGCAGAAGGATCGCTGGAGTCCAGCAGGTTGAGGCTGCGGTGGCTGGGAGCGGCCACTGCACTCCAGTCTGGGTGACAGCGTGAGACTCCAACTCAAAAAAGACAAAACAAAACAAAAAAGATTATCAACGATTACTATATACACATATGGAAACAAACTTGTTTTGCTAAATGAAAGGGAGGACATTTTGACAACATACAACCTCCAAGGTTGAAACATGAAGACAATGAGACCCTAAATAGACCAATAACAACCCAGGAAATTGACTGTCATATGAAAACTACAGAATATGTCCTGGACCAGAAGTCTTTCCAGCATAATTCTACAAAATGTACAAAGAGTTGCTGATAACAATCCTATTGAAAGTATTCCAGGCAGTTGAGAATGATGATATTCTCCCCAAATAATTTTACAAAACTAACCCCACACTAACACAAACTGGGTAAAGATCCAACAAAAAAGAGAACTAAAAACCAATATCCTTAATGAACATGGAAAAATCCTCAAGTTTCTAGCAAATTGGATCCAAAAACACATCTCAAAAATCATCCATCATGAGCAAGTATGCCTCTTTCCCATGCAGGGCTGGTACAACATTTGCAAGACCATAAATGTAATCAATCAACAGATGTAAAAACTAGAACCACATGATTATTATTATAGATATAGAAGGAACATATCTCAAAATAGTAAGTGTCATCTACAAACCCACTGCTAATATATTGCTAAATGGAGAAAGATTGGAAACATTTCCCCTGAAAACTGCCCACTCACACCCTTCGTTCAATATTGTTAGAAATCCTAGCTAGGACAATTAGACAAGAGAGGGAAATCAGATGTATCCAAATAGGAAAAGAGAAAGTCAAGTTATCCCTCTTTGCTGTTGATATGATTCTAAACCTTGAAAATCCAAGAGAATCTGTCAAAAACCTGCTTGCACTGATAAAGGAATTTGCCAACGTCTCAGGGTACAAAATAAATTTGCAAAAGACAGTTGCATACCTATACACCAAGAACTAACATGCAGAGACCCAAATAAAAAGCACGATCCCAGTCACAATAGGCACAAAAAAAATTGAAATGCCTTGGCATCTTCCTAACCAGAGAGAACTACAAAATACCACTCAAAGAAATCCAAGAGACAAAAGGAAAAATATTTCGTGCTCATGGATAGTAAGAATCAACATTGTTAAGATGAACATTCTATCAAGGGCAATTTGCAAATTCAACATAATTCTCATTAAATTATTTTCAGATCTTATTTTCAGCCTGGAAATGACAATACAGAAATTCATATGGAAACATAAATGAAAATGAATAGCCCAGCAAAATAAACAAAGCGGGAGTTATACTTCCAAACTTCATATTTACTATAAGTCTACAGTAATCAAAACAGCCTGATATTGGTACAAAAACATGTATATAGACGAATGGAACAAGATAGAGATTCTGGAAACAACCTCAATTTCTCTACCAACTCATTTTTGACAAAGCCACTGGCAAGAAGAAAACCTATTCAGTAAATGGTGCTTTGACAACTAACTTATCACATGCAGAAGATTGAAACTGGATCCCTACTTAACAACAATACACAAAAATTAACTCTAAATGGATCAAAGACCTAAACATAAAACCTCAAACAATAAGAATCTTAGAAAATGCAGGAGACATAAGAAAATTGAAACTGGCAATCAGTTCCTGATCAGAACCCAAAGTGCCCATATTATAAGAAATGTGATGGACAAGTGTGACCTCATCAAATGAGTTTCTGCAATGCAAAAGAAACCATCAAGAGACCAGGGAGACAACACACGGAAGGAAAAAATATTTGCCAATTGTATGTCTGACAAAGGCTTAACAGCTGCTATCGACAAGGAAGTCAAATGTGCTGTAAGGGAAAAAAACATACAATCCCATCACAAAGTGAGCAAAACACAAGAGACACTTCTCAAAGGAAGATATATGGGCAGTCATCAGACATGAAAAAGTACTTAGCCTCACTAATCATCAGAGAAATACAAATCAAAATTACATTGCTACCACCTAACCCTAGTAAGAATGGCTATCATTAATAAAACAAACATGCTGGCAAGGATGTGGAGAAAACGCTTCTACATTGCTGTTGGTAATGCAAACCAGTGCAACTTCATTGGAAGACAGCGTAGCGATTTCTGACAGTACTAGAACTTGACCTTCCTTATGACCCAGAAACTCCCCTATTGGGAATATGCCCAGAAAAACTCAAATCATTCTACAAAAAAGATACCTGCACACATGTTTGTTGCAACTCTATTCACAGTAGCAAAAACATGGAACCAACCATGCTGTCCATCGAAGCTGGACTGGATAAAAAAATGGTGCATATGCACAATGGAGTATTATGCAGCCATAAAGAAAGACAAATATATGGTCTTTGCATCAACTTGGATGGATTTACAGTTGATCATGCTCAGAGACCTATCACAGAAAACAAAGAAACATTTGGTACTCTGTGTACCAAATTTTCTCGTTCATAAGCAGACCTTGAACATTATCATAATAATCTAAGAAAGGAATTGGCAGTAGTGGATATCTGTCAGAAGTGGGGAGGTGGGATAGGCAGTTGAGTGAAACTTGTAGGAAAGGGAGGGGCACTCTTCAACCACTATAGTACCTGCATAATCAACGTTTGTATGCCTAACCCTGAATTGTACCCTACATCTTTATAATTAAAAAAAAAGTTTTATAGAAGATTAAAACTATTATTTCTAATCACAGATGAATAGCTAAAATATAATGTACAGCGAGAGAACTATAGTTAATTATATTATATTGTGTATTGAAAATTTAATGAGTAGGTTTTATGGATTTACCACCAAAAAGGGTATCTATGGAAGAAGATGGGTATGTTAATTTGGCTACACTAATTATTTTTTATGCACTTGACTAGCAAAATTTATAATAAACCTTAATTATGTATGATAAAAATAAATTACAATAAAAATAAAAATTCCAATGTCATTTTTGAAGAAATTAACAAGTTGAATATATAAACATTCTTCAGACAAAGAAATAAAAGGATGTATATCTATCCGTGGAGAGAGAGAAAAGGGGCTATGGAGAAGAGTGAGAGAGAGAGAGGAATTGGTTCGTGCAATTGTAAAGGCTAGCAAGTACAAAGTCTAGCAGGTTGAAGATTCAGAAAAGAATTGATGCTGCAGTTTGAGTTTGAAGAGAAACTGCTGGCAGGGTCCTTCTGTTTTAGGGAATCCCTTAGATTATATACAAAAAATTAACTCCTTCAAGGGGGTTCAGTCTTTTTCTGTTGTTTTCAACTGATTGGATGAAACATTCACATTATGGAAGCCAGTCTAATTTACTCAAAATATACTGATTTAAAATGTTATACTAAAACTAACAACAGAACCATCTAGAATAATGTTTTATTGAATATCTGGGTATGGTTCTCTAGCCAAACTGATACAGAAAATAAACCATCACACTGAACTTCGAATTCATAAAAACTTCAAGGGGCACCGAATAGCTAAAACAATTTTGAATAATAACAAAGTTGAAGGACTCACTTCTGTATTTCAAAACACTACAAAGTTGCAAAGATTAAAAGTTTTTAAGCTGGTAAAAAATTAGCAATGCAGACCAATGGAATAAAACCAAGAATACCAAATTAGGCATTTAGTACTATTGCAAGAGTACTAAGAACATTCAAAGGAGATAATTCTTTCAAAGCAGGCTTCTGGGAAAACTGTAAATCCACGTGCGAAAGAATGAGTTAACCTTAGATTAAGAAACAAAACTTAACTAAAACTGCATCAAAACCCAAATTTAAAAACTAAATTGAAAAACTTTTAAGAGTAAATCTCCATGACCTTTGAAATAAAAATGTTTTAATAAATAAGAGCATAGGCAACAACAACATAGGTACATTGGCCTTTATCAAAATTAAAAATTTTTGCACATTAAAGGATGTTATCAAAAGAGCGAAATGTTAACTTACAGACTGAAAGAATATTTACAAATCAGATATCTGATAAGTTTAATGCTCAAATTATTTTAAAAACCAAAACTCAACGACAAAAAGAAAAGCAGTAATTTAACAAATGACCAAAAAACTTAAATAGACATTTTTATAAACACATGTAAAGATGTTATTAATTATTAAGGAAATACAGGCATACAGTATTTCATTGCACTTTATTGCACTCTGCAAATATTGCAAATTTTACAAATTGAAAGTTTGTCACAATCCTGCGTTGAGCAAGTATATTAGTGCCATTGTTTGTAAATGTGCTCATTTTGTGTCTCTGTATTACATTTTGGTAATTCTTGCAGTATATCAACTTTTTATTATTATATCTGTTATTGTAATCTGTGATCAATGATCTTCAATATTATAATAGTAATTATTTTGTGGCACCACAAACCACATCTATATAAGGTGATGAATTTAATCAATAACTATTGTGTAAATTCTGATAGCTCCACTTACTCTCTGTTCCCCCTTGTCTCTCCGGGGGAAGGGGTTTCTTATTTCCTCAGGCCCAATATTGAAATTAGTATAATTAATTATACTAAAATGGTCTCTAAGTGTTCAAGTTTAAAAAAAAATACTCCTCTCTCATTTTATTTAAAAAGCTAAAAATAAGTATAATGAAAGCATGTCAAAAGCTGATAAAGGCTGGCAGCTAAGCCTCTTGCTTAGTGGTGAATGCAAAAAAAAATTTTTTTTGAAAGAAATTAAAAGTACTTTTCCAGTAAATAAATGATAAGAAAGGGAAACAGTCATTGCTGATATGGAGAAAATTTGAGTAGTCTGGTTAAAAAAAAAATCAAACCAGCCATAACATTCCCTTCATTCAAAGAATAATCTGGAAAGTCCCTACCTTTCTTCAATTCAGTAAATGGGAGAAGTGATGAAGCTGCAGAAAAACAGTTGGAAGCTAGCAGATTGGTTCATGTGGTTTAGGAAAAATATCCTTTCTATAACATAATAGTGTAAGGTGAAGCAATAAGTGCTGATGCATAATCTACAGCAAGTTATCCAGAAGATACATGTGAGAAAATTAACAAATGTAACTACACTAAATGACAGAATTTCAGTGTAGACCAGACATACTGAAAGAAGATGCCACCTAGGCCTTTCATACCCAGACAAGAGAAGTCAATGTCTGACATCTAAGTTTCAAAAGACAGATACTCTCATGTTAGGGTCTAATTAAGCTGGTGATAAGTTAAAGCCAATGTTTATTTACCTTTCCAAAAACCCTGGAATCTTTTAGAATTATGGTAAATTTACTCTGCTTATGCTCTATAAATGATGGCACAACAATACCTGCATGACAGCACATCAGTTTTTTGCTTGGTTTACTATTTTAAACTCACTATTGAGATCTATTCAGAAAAAAAAGATTCCTTTAAAAAGTTTACACAGTGACACCCAAAGCTCTGATTAATATCATTTTCATGTTGGCAGACACATTATTCTCCAGCTTATGGATTAAAGAAGTTTTTTTTTTTCATTATTAAAGTTTCATTATTTAGGAAATACACTTCATAAACATATAGCTGCCACAAATAGGGATTCCTCTATTGGATCTGGGCAGAGTAAATTGAAAAATTTTTGGAAAGGATTCACCATCAATAAACGCATTCGAGGTTCATAGGAGATCAAAATATCAATATCAACAGGAGTTTGGAAGAAGTTGTTTTCAACTTTCCTAAATATCTTTGAAAAGTTCAAAACTTTGGTGAAGAAGGCAAGGATGAGATGGAAAAAGAATAAATATAATTAAAAATGGACCGTCCACATGACCCAGTAATCCCCCTGTAGGAAATATACCCAGAGGAACTCAAGTCAACCAAAAATATACTTGCACACCCATGTTTGTGCAGCTGTAGTCACAATAGCCAGAACGTGGATCCAACCATGCTGCTCATCAAAAGTTGGCTGGATAGAAAAAAATGTGGTGCAGATACACAATGGAATATTATCCACCATAAGTAAGGACAAATATATGGACTTTGCAGCAACTTGGATGGTTTTAGAATCTATCATATTCAGTGATCTATCACAGAAACAAAGAACAGAGTAACATACTTTCTCACTCATAAGTGAACCTTGAACAGTTATAATACTATAAGAAAGGGATGGGCAGTATTGGGAAACTGCCAGGGGAGGAAGGGTGGGATTGACAGTTGAGAGAAACTGCCAGGGATAGTTAATCAACAAGAATAATGAGCATTTGTATACCTAACCCTGAATTGTAGCCCACATCTTTAAAATAATGAAAAAAAGATTGAAAATGGCTCCAATCTCATCATGACTTGAATGGATGACGTGTTCTTTGTATGGGTAAGAAAAGAAAGTGTTTTCTTGAGATGAAATCTATTTTTGGTGAAGATGCTGTGAACAGTTTAAATTACAACAAAGGATCTATCATATTATATAAACTTAGTTGATAAAGCAGTGGTAGAAGTTTAATTTTGAAGGAAATTCTACTGTGGATAAAAATCTTATTAAATAGCATTTGATGCTACAGAAAAATCTTTTGTGAAAGAAAGTTAACCAATGTGAGAAACTCCACTGTCATCTTAATTACCACAGCCATCTAAACATTCATGGGCATGGAAATTTATTACAACCTTAAAATTTTCCTAGTCTCCTGCATGCTCTATCTGTCCCAGCTGTTTGGGAAGCTGAGTTGGAAGGGTATCTGAGTCTAGCAGTTCAAGGCCAGCTTGTGCAATATATTGAGCATCCATCTGCAAAAAATAATAAATTAAAAAAAAATAAAACCACCTGGATTCTTCAGTGTTTTCCTAGGAATCCTGAATAGTTCTATTCTAGTGTTTTGTTTCATTTTCCTCTCCTGTAGTAGGCAAAAGCTTCAAACAAAGAAAAACATGAGGGGTTTGTAAAAAAAATTTGAATTGCCAACAAAAGCCATCTTCAGTTGGCCAAAGGTGCAAAGTTTCAGTTAGACAGGAGTAGTTTTCAATATCTACTGTACAGGATGATAATGATTATTCATTATTAAGGCTTTTTTAATTGCTGTTAGTTGTTACCTTCTTTATACAGTCATCATTGTTCTTGTACGTTGGACTCATTGGATCTCTCCTCCATCAGCCCCCAGGATACTCTAATTCATTCTCATGAAACTTATATTATACATTTCATTTGCATATCCATCTCCTTTGCTAGACTGTAAGCACCTCTTAGAACTATGCCTCATTCATCTTAGCAAACTCAATGTCCAACACAGTTTTTGAGATATCTTAGATATTTAGTAAATATTTTAATATTGTAAAAAAGATATGTTCAAAAGAAAAATATTTTCATTTGTTGATGATATAAGTCCTTCTACCTTGAATATTGCATATTTGTTGAATTTACAAGTTGAAGACATTGGAAAATAATACCCATTTCATGTTATTCTATTTCCATTATCATACTACAGGACAGTCTTTGTCTCCCAGTTCCACCTACTCAATCAGAATTTATGTGTTCAGTCTCATTAACTGAGGGCATTGTTAATGACTGGGTAGAAAAATCTGATAAACTGATTTAAGCAGGGAATTAATGGATTGAGTAGCTACTGCTCCCAAAGTTTAGCAATTTAAGAAAATTAGAAATAAGAACATTTCAATTTTAAAGCATGAAGTGCTACTATTTAAATACCAATAGGCAGAGCGATGTTGGAAATATTTTATGATTTAGATGTGTAGAAAAATGCTTTTAAAATCATACTAAGTAGCCACAACCACTATTTTACTTTTTGTATGCACATTCTCATTAGCCAAGCTATGTCTTTGCCTTGACACAAAGAGATAGATAAGACAATGTAGCCAAATTACTTGTTATCTAGTCTCCTAGCTCAACTACAGGTTATCCTCAGGAGCTCCACTAATTCTTTTATTTATTTGTTTATTATTATTATTTTTAATCAATATTTTTCATTATGATATTGTAGTGTACAATTAAGGGTTAGGTATACAAATATGCTTCATTTAGGCACCCTTGTTGATAGGAGGTGTCTCCCCATCCCCAGACAGATATTTACTACTGTTAATTCTATCTCCCTTCTTCTCCCCCACATAGTTTCCCACCACTGTCAGTCATTTTCTTAGAGTATTACATTGGATGTTCAAGGTCCACTATATGAGTGAGAACATGATACTCAGATCTTTGTTTCTGTGAGAGGTAACTCAGTATTATAGACTCTAGTTCCATCCAGGTTGCTGCAAAATTCATGATTTTGTTCTTTTTTATGGCTGCGTAGTATTCCATCATGTATACATAGCACATTTTTTAATCCAGTCTTCTTTTGATGGACAGCATGGTTGCTTCCAGGTTCTTCCTATTGTGAAAAATGCTGCGATAAACATACGTGTACAGGTATCTTTTTTATAGAGTGATTTGAGTTCTTCAGGGTATATTCCCAGTAGGAGGATTGCAGAGTCATATGGGAAGTCAATATTTAGAGCTTTTAGGAATCGCCATACTGTTTTCCACAGAGGTTGTATTAGTTTGCACTCCCACCAACAGTGTAGAAGTGTTCCCTTTTTGCCAAACCCTCTCCAGCAAGTTATTTTTTGAGTTAATGATAATTGTCATTCTGACTGAAGTTAGGTGGTATCTCAGTGTGGTTTTGATTTGCATCTCCTTGATGATTAGTGAGGTTGAACATTTCTTCATGTGTCTGTTGGTTGTTCGGATGTCTTCCTTTGTGAAGTGTCCGTTCATATCTTTTTCCCATTTTATAAAGGGGTTGTTTTTATTTTTCTTTTCAGCACGTTTGAGTTCCTTGTAGATCCAACATGTTAAGCTTTTGTCAGACCTGGAGTTGGCAAATACATTTTCCCAGTCTGTAGGCTGTCTCCCTGCTCTCTTGATGGTTTCTTTGGCTTTGCAGAAGCTTGTCAGTTTAATGAGGTCCCACTTGTCTATCTTATCACTTATGGCCTGTGGGTTTCGGGTTTTGTTCAGGAATTGGATGCCAGTTCCAATTTCCAAGAGGGTATGTCCTTCATTTTCTAAGGTTCTTATGGTTTGAGGTTTTACATTTAGGTCTCTGATCCATTTAGAGTTAATTTTTGTGCATGGGGATAGATAGGGGTCCTGTTTCGATTTTCTGCATGTGGTCAGCCAGTTTTCCCATCACCATTTACTGAATAGGTTCTCCTCTCCCCAGTGGTAGGTGGTGGAGGCTTTGTAGAAGATGAGTTCATTGAGAAATTGAGGTTTTGCTTCTGGAATTTCAATTCTATTCCATTGGTCTATATGCCTGTTCCTGTACCAATACCAAGTTGTTTTGATAATTGTAGCTTTATAGTAAAGTTTGATGTCTGGTAATGTGATACCACCTGCTTTTTTTTTTTTGCTGGGGATTGTTCTGGCTATTCTTGGTCGTTTGTGTTTCCATATGAATTCCTGTGTTGTTTTTTCTAGGTCTGAGAAGAATGTTGCTGGTAATTTGATGGGTATTGCATTAAATCTGTAGATTGCCTTAGGTAAGATGGACATCTTCACAATGTTGGTTCTTCCAATCCATGAGCATGGGATATTTTTCCACTTGTTTGTGTCATCTTTGATTTCTTTGAGCAGTGTTTTGTAGCTTTCATTGTAAAGGTCTTTCATGTTTCTGGTTAGGAAGATGCCAAGGTATTTCATTTTTTTGTGGCTATTGTGAGTGGAATTGTGCTTTTTATTTGGGTTTCTGTGTGTTTATTATTGGTGTAAAGAAATGCGATTGTCTTTTGCACATTTATTTGATATCCTGAGCCTTTGCCAAAGTCCTTTATCAGTGTAAGAATGTTGTTGACAGATTCTCTTGGGTTTTCAAGATACACAATCAAGTCATCTGCAAAGAGAGATAGCTTGACTTCCTCTTTTCCTATTTGAATACCCCTGACTGCCTTCTCTTCTCTGATTGCTCTAGCCAGGGCTTACAATACTATATTGAACAGGAGAGGTGAGAGTGGGCATCCTTGTCTTCTTCCAGTTTTCAGGGGAAATGGTTCCAGTTTTTGTCCGTTTAGGAGTATGCTGGCTGTGGGTTTCTCATAGAAGGCTTTTACTATTTTGAGTTATATTCTCCATATGCCTAGCTGTTCAAGGGCTTTTATCAAGAAGGGGTGCTGGATTTTATCAAAAGTTTTTCTGCATCTAATGATATAATCATGTGGCTTTTGTTTTGACATCTGTTGATGTATTTTATTACATTTATGGTTTTACAAATGTTGAACTAGACTTGCATTCCAGGGATGAAACCTACTTGGTCATGATGCATGATTTTTGAGATATGTTGTTGAATCTGGTTCGCTAGGATCTTGTTGAGAATTTTAGAATCTATTTTCATCAAAAATATTGGCCTGTAGTTCTCTTTCTTTTTTGGGTCTTTACCAGGCTTGGGTATCAATGTGATGTTAGCTTTCTAAAATGATTTGGGGAGAGTTCCATCTTTCACAATTGCCTGGAATACCTTCAGTAGGATTAGTATCAGCTCCTCCTTAAATGTCTTGTAGAATTCTGCTGGAAAGCCATCTGGTCCAGGGCTCTTTTTTTTTTGTAGGTAGTTTTCTTATTACATAGTCAATTTGCTTGATTGTTATTCATCTATTTAGGGTCTCAATTTCTTCTTGTTTCAACCTAGGCAGGTTGTGTGATGAAAACAAGTCCTCCATTTCCTTAAGGTTTTCAAGTTTGTTTACATACAGGTGTACGTAGTAGTCTTCAATGATTGCCGGAGATAAGCTCCAGCCAGGTTGAGGGTACCCCAAAGGTGGAGACAGCATCGGTGATTGAGGGGAAGAAGAGAGAAAGAGAGAGAGAGAGAGAGAGAGAGAGAAAGAAACTGGACTCTGGTCTAGTGCAGAAGTGATGTGTGTTATTGGGAAATCCAACGGGTCTTTTATACACAAAGTCAGATGTGGGAGGGGCATCCCCCACTCACCAGAAAGCTTAATCCATGAAAACTTAATCAATGATTGCCTTTAAACCCTTTTCATATGATAATCTTAAAATACCATATCAAAGGATAACCTAATCTGTGACTGATATATTCTATAAACCTTTTTCATCCTAAGCTGATTGATTTATGCCAAGTTAAACAATTCTATAGAAGCTTAAGTATTTACTTTACAAACAAAAGTGGCCCATCCCAGAATGTTTGGAATGTGGCCCAGTCCAAAGTTCACAGTGGACTACCTGCAAGTAACCCAGCTGCATTCTTTCAACAAAATGGCTGTCTTTTAAAACTATATTCCACAATTTACACCTTCAATAAATCCTAAGATCATGACCCAGAAGCCTGTGACCAATACTAAGGCTCTTAGATGTGACATGAGTTTGAATTATAAGTTGTGTGAAAGCCAAAACTGCAGTTTGTGGAAGAATGGGAGCAATGAGCTTCTAAAGTTAGCTTGTCTCAGAGTTTTTATGTTTTGAGCTCATAGGAGCTTAATCCCGTTAGTGCTGAGTAGAAAGGGGGAGGAAATGGGGTCAATAGCTCCCGAATGCATCCTAGTGGTCTCGGGGTCAACGGCCCTTCCTGATCCCTAATGCTCAGTGGGCCTCTGTGGCTGGCTCCCAACATCTCCCCCATTTTTTATTTTTTAGCACAAAGCCATGAAACTCCATATTGCTCTTCTTTAGCACTCTGAAGATGATTGGGAGTAGACACAGCAACAAAAGAATCACTGCTCCGCAAATTCCCACATTGATGTGTATAGACGTTAATGATTTTTGATTAGCAAATGATGCCTAAATTTCTTGATGTAATTTAGTAAGGTCTATTCTCAGTTCTGAGTGGTTCCAAATTCCAAGTTACTTTGTCCCAAGTATGGACAGATATAAACTCAGAGTGACATTAGAGAGCCAATTTCTTTTTTAAGGTCACAAGTTCTTGCCCTACTGCTAAAACTCCTTCCTCCAAGCACTAACCTTACTTTCCAACTTCTGGTCTATTATTTCCTGAATAGCTATGGTAATAGAAATGTTTTTAGACAGCCAATCAGCAAACGTAGTTGTATGAACTTCCCTAAATAATGCTACAGCTCAAAAGTAGCTATTAAAGCTGTAACTCCTAAAATTAAAAGTAGTCAAAAATCTTTTCTGTCTTTCTAAATGAGTATTAGCTTCATACAATATCTGTAAACCATATGCATCATACCAACGAGATGACAATTAAACAAGAATCATCAAATAAGATGGCTGCTCAAGAATAACAAAACCTTCGTAAAAGGCATTTGTTAAACAATTAGTTAAAAATACACCCAGTACAAGACACCTTATAAACATTACTATGATACTCAATTTTAACAACTTAGTACTAAGAACACATAAGAGAACCACAAGCATCCCTAATGTGGTACTGCTGAGTTTGTCCAACAGGCCTAGACAGGCTGACTAGTTGAAGGGCTGTGAGAGCACTCCACAAATGAGGTTGAATGGCTTGTCTGGTACCCATACATTGGAGTGCCTTCTAGTTGCAGCAAGCATAGAGCAATTAAAACCCCAGTCACTAATATATAGTCTTTCACCAGGTACAGTATAGTCCACCTTAGAGTTATAAGCACAGTCTCTCCTTTTCAGGAAGCCAGTATCTCACTGGATGAGTGACCAGAGTCCAGTTTCTTTCTCTTTCTTTCTCTCTCTCTTTCTTGCTTCTTCCCCCCAATCACCAATGCTGTCTCCACCTTTGGGGTACCCTCAACCTGACTGGAGCTGGTATCTGGCAAGTGGTGCCTGACGTGGGGCCTCAAGGTAAGATTTCTTTTTCTTTTTCGGGAGGGATAGGACCTCACCCAGGGTGCCGCAGACCCCTCTGTAGAGACAGGCAGAGCAAGGAAGGGTGAGCAGTTTAAGAGTCATGACAGAATCATGGGCCAGAGTGAGTTTGTTCATAAGTATTCTGATGTCTATTAGTATTTTGCACATATTGTCTGATAGACGAACCGATTGGCTTGACTCTTGCATTTTGTATGCCTTAACTATATGGAATATTATCCAGGATGTTTTAAACCCACAGTACGATTCCTTCAAAATTCCAGCCAAAAATAAAGACACTCCCCTGCTGGCTGTAGCCTCGGCGCCTCCTTTAGATGATGAATTTTTCCCCGAGGAGGAAATGGAGTTGGAGGAGGAAGTGATTGGGTATCATAAGCGAAAAAATCCTGGTAATGTTGCCAAGGTACCTCCTCCCATACCCTTTGCTAGAAATAAGGTGAAAACACCAAAATTCACACCTGGGTATGTGTCTCTGACTAATGTAGGTATGCAGGGAGCCAGAAAAAAGGCTGAGAAAGAGGGAGATTTTACCTTGTCTTCTTGCTTTCCAGTAATTTATATGGAAGAAGGCACAGTAAATGAGGCACCTTACTGGGAGCCGCTACCATATAAATTAATTAAGAAACTTAAAGAGGCTTGTATTCGGTATGGTCCTATGGCTCCTTATACTATTACCATTGGAACAATTTACCACTCGGTGGATGACACCACAAGATTGGCGACAACTTGCTAAAAGCTGTTTGTCAGGAGGGGCCTATTTACTATGGAAAACTGAATTTGAAGATCAGGTAAGGATCCAGAGGGCTGTTAACCAGCAGAGGTATCCAAATCAGTTTCATATTTCTAGCAATATGTTGTTAGGAAAAGGATTATATGAGTCAGTTGACAGTCAACTAATCTTACCCAAGGAAGTTTTACTCCACATAAATTCTTATGCAAGTAAGGCTTGGAAGAAGTTACCTATTAATTCTACTCAGACTACCTCACTATCTGATCTTAAGCAGAAAACAAATGAAACTTATGAGGAGTTTCTCTTTAGACTTACAACAGCAGTAAATAGAGTAATTTCTAATGCAGAAGCAGCAGATATCCTTATTAAACAGTTGGCCTTTGAGAATGCTAACAGTACTTGCCAAGCTTTGATTAGACCGATTAAAAGAATAGGACAATTAACTGATTATATCAGGCAGTGTGCTGATATTAACCCTGCTGTTATGCAGGGTATGGCAATAGCCACTGCCTTGAAGGGAGAAACTTATGCACAATTTGTGCAGGGAATGAAAAAAGGTAAAAATAAATCAAAAAACAGCTCGATTTTAATTTGTTATAACTGTGGGCAGCCTGGCCATATTAGTAGGGACTGCAGGAAGCCCTGATGCAACAGCCTAATGCGAGCTCTCGACCAAAGTCTCTGTGTCCTAGGTGTCAGAAAGGATTTCATTGGGCTAGGGATTGCAAATCCAAATTTCATAAAAATGGCACTCTGTTAACTAAACAACAATCTATGATGCTGATTCCCGGAAATGGGCAGAGGGGCTGGCCCTGGCCCCAAATAACAATACAGGCAGCTTCCAGCATGAACGCGTTTGTTCCCTTTGTCCCATCTCAGAACTCATCAGAGCCACTCCAGGGAGCACAAGACTAGATCTTCGTTCCTCCACCACAGCAATATTAACTCCAGATGTTCCAGTTACCCCAATTCAAATGGGAGTGAAGGACCCTCTCACGGATGGAATAGTGGGTATAATATTAGGAAGAAGTTCCTTGTCTCTGCAAAGAGTTTCTGTGATTCCTGGAGTGGTGAACTCTGACTACACAGGGGAAATTCAGGTACTTGTTGCTCCCCATAGCAAAACTGTACAATTTTATGAAGGTCAAAGAATAGCTCGGTTACTACTCTTACCCTATCATAAAATGGGCAAGTCTCTAACCGATAAGCCCAGAGGTGACTCTGGATTTGGCTCAAGCAATTTTGCTTTCTGGGTTCAGGAAATTACTAACTCTAGACCTCTAAAAGATTTATATATTCAGGGAGTTAAAATTAAAGGTCTACTAGATACAGGGGCTGATGTTTCTTGTATTGCTGGGAAAGACTGGCTGTCTTCCTGGCCAACACAAGCAGCCCCATCAGGGCTCATTGGTACTGGTCGAGCGCCCTCTGTAGCCAAAAGTTCTCAAATCTTAAATTGGACAGATAATGAGACTTCAGGAACCTTTTGTCCCTACATCATTCCTTCCATCCCCATTACACTTTGGGGATGTGATATTCTTGCTCAAATGGGCATGCTTCCATATAGTCCAGATGACAAGGTGTCAGTGCAAATGCTACAAATAGGATGCGATCCCTTAAAGGGTCTTGGAAGGAACAGAGAGGGCATAAAAGGACCTGTTCAGGTTGTAGAGAGGAAAGACTGGTCTGGTATTGGCTTTTCAAATTTGCCCTAGGGGCTATTGTTCCTGAGGCTGATCCCATTACCTGGAAAGATGATAAACCAGTTTGGGTGGAACAATGGCCCATGCCCTCAGAGAAACTTAAGGCAGCAAGAGAATTAGTTCAACAGCAGTTGGAGGCTGGCCATATAGAGCCTTATACCAGACCTTGGAATACTCCTATATTTATTATAAAAAAGAAATCTGGAAAATGGAGACTTTTACAGGATCTAAGAGCCATTAATGCCACCATGGAGGCTATGGTGTATTGCAGCCCGGGCTGCCATCTCCAGTTGCTCACAGGATGCGTCAACTCCTGTTTGAATTCCTGATTGATTTATTCGAAATGCCCCCGCTAGCCTGAAGACTGAGACGGGTGGCTGTTGGGAGCCAGCCTTGGAGGCCCACCTGATTGACAGGGTCCGGGTGGGCCAAAGACCCCAGGCCACAGGGCGAGCCCAGGAAGCTGAGGCTCTTCTGTCTTCCACCTTTGCTGTTTGATACTGCTGAAGAATTCTGTGCAGTCGTGGAAGAAGAAAATGGCATGTTTATGTGAAGTACTCACAGCTAACCTGGAAATGTCATGGTCTATTTTTCCATTTTCCCACTATGCCACTTGGCCTTTTCTAACATATGCAAGGGTTAAACTCTGAAGCACATCAAGAATGCTTTCTTTCACTTGGTTATAAGTTACTAGATATTGCTTAAGTGATAAATGATATGTGTATTCACTCCTTATTTGATTTTGAATTATGCAGTTTAGTGTTTAGACATAAGGTTTTTTAGAAACACAAGTTTATAGTAAGTTCATTATGAATTCATTATAAGTTTTAACACTTATCTAGGAGTTATGTAGGTGATTTATAACACTGTTTACACTGACTTAGGATAAAGATTAATGTTAAGGTTTTTACTTAATTCAATAGTTAAAACTCTAAGTTAACATTTATAGAGTAGGTTTTCACTGAACTCATAATATAATAATCAGACACTTTTATGACAGATCAGCTAAAACAGAAAGTAACCTTGAGGGGCCCGGGAAACATTACTAAAAGCTTCTTTTGAGTTCTGTTTAGAAACAAGCACTGCAAGATAAGAGAAAAGTAACGAGGACATCTAGACAAGGGAGGCAATCATGGGACTCTGAAGAACATAAGAGCCTAAGATGGGAAAATTCCTGACATATAAAGAAATGTACACTTAAAGAAACTTTCTTGAAACATTTCAAGAACTGTAATTTGGGACATTGGACTGAAAGTATCATTGTTGGCTTTATGAATAAGATGTTGTCTAAATGCCTATGAGAATCTTGATTTGTTTGCTACTAAGCCTATGGGAATCTTGGTTTGTTTGCTACTAAGACCACTAGATGGTAACTCTTAAAAGGTATGTATGTGAAGGAATTTTCTTTGTCTTGCCCCTTCACGAATGGTATAAAAGCTCTGTGTTAACTTACATTAAATTGTCATCTGTTCAAGAGGCAGGTGTCCGTGTATATGATCTTCGTCCATCACCTATCCGTCTCTTCTTCAGGATATCTCACGACCCTTGTGGGGCTGGCCCCCGCAGGTGGCATGGACCCTGTAGACTAAAAGGAATAGACGTGGAGCAATGCCTACCAACCATTAAGAAGAGGAGCTGTTTTCTTTGCATACAGAAGCGTCATTACATGCTGAACAGGATTTGCAACACTCGGCTAAACAAGAATTGCACCAACCACCCTGCCAGCCAGAGGAAGGAGGAACACTGACACATCAGATGAGAGAACTTTCATTGCAGAACAAAAACTTCCCTCTCAGATTATCCCAAAATCAAGACAACACACGATCAGATGCTGTCTAAAAACTATAACAACATCTTTAGCATCCATCGTTCCCAATTACCAGCATGGGAGCAAATAGAACTTCTGGCAGAAGAAGCAGGAGATATGGTAACTTCACAACATGCTAAAAACATAAACAAAATAAGGGTTTTCACTTCCTGTGTCCTCTCCTATTCCTCCTATAACTCTAATTCCTGCTTTCCCTACTACTCTTGTTTTTTGTAATCTGTTCTGTGAGTCCCTTCGCCTTTATCTGGGAAGGAAGGGTAGGTGTCTATGGCCGTGGTGCCTAGCTCTGACTTTCGGTCTTTCTCTTTAACCTTCGGAGAAGGTGCAGGTGCCAAAGGCCATGGCACCTGTCCCCAGCCTCCAGTCTTTCTCTTTTACCTTCGGAGAAGGGGCAGGTGCCAAAGGCCATGGAACCTTTGTCTCCAGACTTCTCACCCCCCTTTTCTACCACATGTCTCTTCTAAAGGGGGTTGCTCGGACAAAGGGCTTATGAAGGAAGCTCTTGTTCACCTCCCATTTGTTTCTAACAACACTGAGAAGGACTGGCTGATCATTTCACGAGATTCTGGATGTACAATATGGAGAGACTGCATTTATGACTCTAAAGTGGGCTATTTTTTACCCTGTGTAAAACTTGACCTTATCCTTCAAGGTTAGATGGGGAAAATCCCATCTTTGCTAGATGGCATATTAATGAATGGGTACCTCCAGTGTTAACATTGACCATAAAACGTCAAAATGATGTTTATAATTTGTCTTGTAAACAAGTGTATTAACTAATTGTTTAACTGATGTTTCTTATAAGAGATTTGTTGTTCTTGACAGTCTCCTGTGAATATGGTTTAAAAACACTGTCAGAAAAAGATTTTTGGAGTTACAGCCTTAATAACTACTTTTCAGCTGTAGCATTACCTAAGGAAGTTCATACAACAACGTTTGCTGATCGGCTATCTAAAAATGTTTCTATTGCCATAGCTGTTCAGGAAATCATAGACCAGAAGTTAGAAAGTAAGGGTAGTACTTTGGAGGAAGCAGTTTTAGCAGTAGGGCAAGAACTTGTGACCTTAAAAATAAAATTGGCTCTCCAATGTCACTCTGAGTTTAAATCTGTCCATACTTGGGACAAAGTAACTTGGAATTTGGAACCATTCAGACCTGAGTATAGACCTTACTAAGTTACATCAAGAAATTCAAGCATCATTTGCTAATCAAAAATCATTAATGTCTATATTCATCAATGTGGGAATTTGTGGAGCAGTGATTCTTTTGTTGCTGTGTGTACGCCCAATCATCTTCAGAGTGCTAAAGAAGAGCAATATGGAGTTTCATGGTTTCGTGCTACAAAATAAAAAAGGGGGAGATGTTGGGAGCCAGCCACAGAGGTCCACTGAGCGTTAGGGATCAGGAAGGGCCATTGACCCTGAGACCACTAGGATGCGTTCGGGAGCTATTGACCCCATTTCCTCCCCCTTTCTACTCAGCACTAACCAGATTAAGCTCCTGTGAACTCAAAACATAAAAACTCT
>NW_007247129.1:214057-223952 GCF_000164805.1 Carlito syrichta
ATTAGGTTATGGGATTATACCTGAAAGAACATCTGGTGGGTGGGGAATGCCCCTCACACACCCGACTGTGTATAAAAGACCAGTTGTAATTCCTATTAAACGGCTTCTGCACTACACTGGTGTCCAGTCTCTTTCTTTCTCTCTCTCTCTCTCTCTCTCTCTCTCTCTCTCTCTCTCTCTTTCTCTTTCTCTTTCTCTCTTTCTTCTTCCCCCCAGTCGCTGATGCCATCTCCACCTTTGGGGTACCCTGAACCTGGCTGGAGCTGGTCTCCAGCAACTTACTTTTTTGATGTTCTGTTTGATTGTATTCCTTTAGGGAATTTTGCCCAAAAGAACATGTAACAAAATCAAGAATACAATAACTGGAATGTCTGAACAGTAACTTCAACAGTTTATTGAAGGCATTGAAACCCTAATTGTGGGATTATGTTTGTTATAATAATTATTGGTGACAAATCACTTGACTCATATGTGATCTATTTTACATGCAGATATTACTACCCTTTAAGGTGATATTGCAGAGAAAGTCAATAAATTTAAAGCCTACAGGTTAAGTTTGGTGATATACAAGGAAGAAACTGATGAGTAAATAAAATAATGTAAATATTATTGCTATCCTGTCTTATTACAATTTCACAAAAATAAAGACAAATTGCATTTTATTGACAAGAATAGACTCTAAAATTACCTCTAGTTAATTGCTGTATCACAGTATTTTTATATCTATAATCAAGATAGCTTAATACAAAACTCCATTCACAGACAATCCACACCGGGATAGTAGTACAAGCTTATTTATGATGAAACTATTAGATACTTTTATCTATTTACCTATCACCATTTCACAGATGACAAAATTTTCAGAAAAACTGAAATATTTGGTCCTAACATTCTTAAATTTATGATGCAATATTTTTAAAATGTGGGGTGTAATTCAAAGTTAGGAATACAAATGTTCATTATGTAGGTACCCTTGCTGATGAGGTGGGCCCCTCCTTTCCCCAGTAGATTCCCACTAATGCCAATCTCACCTCCCTATCCCAACCCAGGCAGTTTCCCGCTACTGTCAATCCTTTTCTTATAGTATTATGAAAATTGTTCAAGGTCCACTTATGAATGAGAATGTGAGACATCTTTGTTTCTGTTAGAGATCACACATTATTATAGACTCTAGTTCATCCAAGTTGCTGCAAAGTTCATAATTTTGTCCTTTTTTGTGACTGCATAATACTCCATTATATGTACCACATTTTTTATTCAGTCTTTTTTTGATGGTCAGAACAGCTGATTCAATGTTCTTGATGTTGTGAACAATGCTGCAATAAACATGTGCAAGTGCCTTTTTCATAGAGTGATTTGAGTTCCTCCAAGTATATTCCCAGTAGGGGAATTGTGAGTTTGTATGGAAGGTCAATTTTTAGATCTTTTAGGAATCACCATACTGTTTTCTACAGAGAAAGTATTAATTTACACTCCCACCAACAGTGTAGAAATGTTCCCTTTTCCCTGCAACCTCTCCATCTGTTGTTTTTTGAGTTGATGATAGCCATCCTGACAGGAGTTAGTGCTAGCTCAGTGTAGTTTTAATTTGCATTTCTTTGATGATTAGTGAGGCTAAGTATTTTTCCATGTATCTGTTGGCTTCTTGTTTGTCTTTTGAGAAGTAATATTTTTTTCCCAGTCTTAGGCTGTCTCCCCACACTTGATTTCTTTGGCTTTGCAGAAGATTATCAGTTTGATGAGGTTCCACTTTATCTTAGCTCATGGCATGGGCACTTGGGGTTTTGATCAGGAATTGGTTGCCAGTTCCAATTTCCATAGGGTGTCTCCTGCATTTTCTAAGGTTATTATAGCTGAAGTTTTACGTTGATCCACTTAGAGTTGATTTGTGTGTATGGTGAAAGGTAGAGTGTTTTGTTTTAATCTTCTGCATGTGGTCAGTTTTCCTAGCAGCATTTACTGAATAGGTTCTTCTCTCCACAGTGGTTGTCATTGGAGGATTTGTCAAAGAAGTTGGTTGAGAAATTGAGGATTTTCTTGTAAATGGGATTGTACTTTTTATTTCTATTTCTTTGTTTATTGCTGTTTATAGACATGTGTGAGTTGCACATTTTTCTTCTTTGCGACTTTGCCAAGGTTCTTTAACAGTGCAAGGAGGATTATGACAGATTTTCTTGGGTTATTGAGGTCTAGAACCATGTCATCTGAAAAGAAGAGTTGCTTGATTTTCTCTTTTCCTCTTTGGATGCTCCTGATCTACTTCTTTTGTCTTATTGCTCTATCTAGGACTTCCAAACTTATGCTGAATAGAAGCGAGAGTGGACATCCTTTTTTTCTGGTTTTTTAGGGGAATGATTCCATTTTCTGTCTGTTTAGCAGTATGCTGGCTATAGGTTTCTCATAGATGACTCACTATTTTGAGGTATGTTCCATCTATGCCTAGATGCTCAAGCATTTTTATCAAGAAGATGTCCTAGATTTCATCAAAAATAGTTTTCTCATCTAATGATATAATCATGTGGTTTTTATTTTTACATCTGTTGAACCAGCCTGTATGCCGCCAGTGAAGCCTACTTAGTCATGTTGGATGATTTTTGAGATGCATTGTTGGATCTGGTGCTAGGACCTTGTTGAGAATTTTAGCATCTATATTCATCAGGATATTGATCTGTAGTTTTTTATTATAATCAATATTTTTATTATGATATTGTGGGGTACAGTTAAGGTTTAGGTATAAATATGCTTCATTCAGGCACCCTTGTTGATAAGAGGTGTCTCCTCGTCCCTAGATATTTACTACCGTTAATCCCATCTACCTTCTCCCCCACATAGTTTCCCACCACTGTCAGTCATTTTCTTATAGTATTACGTTGGATGTTCGAGATCCACTATATGAGTGAGAACATGTGATACTCAGATCTTTGTTTCTGTGAGAGGTCACTCAGTATTATTGACTCTAATTGCTGCGAAATTCATGATTTTATTCTTTTATGGCTGTGTAGTATTCCATCGTGTATATGTACAACATTTTTTTAATCCAGTCCTCTTTTGATGGGCAGCATGATTGCTTCCAGGTTCTTGCTATTGTGAACAATGCTGTGGTAAACATACGTGTGCAGGTATAGAGTGATTTGAGTTCTTCAGGGTATACTCCCAGTAGGGGGATTGCAGGGTCATATGGGAGGTCAATATTTAGAGCTTTTAGGAATCACCACACTGTTTTCCACAGAGGTTGCACTAGGTTGCACTCCCACCAACAGTGTAGAAGTGTTCCCTTTTCACCACACCCTCTCCAGCAACTGTTATTTTTTGAGTTATTGATAAATGCCATTCTGACTGAAGTTAGGTGGTATCTCAGTGTGGTTTTGATTTGCATCTCCCTGATGAATAGTGAGGTTGAACATTTCTTCATGTGTCTGTTGGCTGCTTGGATGTCTTCCTTTGTGAAGTGTCTGTTCATATCTTTTGCCCATTTTATAATGGGGTTGGTTGTTTTTTTCTTTTCAGCATGTTTGAGTTCCTTGTAGATCCAAGATGTTAAGCCTTTGTCAGACCTGGATTTGGCAAATACTTTTTCACAGTCTGTCAGCTGTCTCCCTGCTCTCTTGATGGTTTCTTTGTTTACCTAGAAGCTGCCTTATGAAAGTTGGTTCTCCTATGTTGGGTGCATATATGTTTAAGATGAATATTTCTTGTTGATGGATTGAACATTTTTCATTATGTAGTGACCTGTATATTTTAAACTTCTGATAGTTTAAAGGATATTTCTTCTGATATTAAGATAATGACTTTTGCTTTCTTTTGTGTTTCATTTGCCTGAAAATTTTTTTCCCATTCTCTTACTTTGAGTCTGAGTGTCCTTTCGGGTGAGATGAGTCCCTTGGAGACAATATTCTCTATTTATTTCATTCACTCTATTTATTGCTGTTACCTGATATAATCTCCTTCATTTTTTTCCTCTTGTCTTTCCTTTCTATTTATTTTTTCTATTAAGGTCTTGATATGTAGATTTGTGGTTTGAGATCAGTCATTCTGGGGGCTCTTCATTGTTTGAGTTCCGAAATCTGTATTCTCAGTGGTTTACTTCCCAGGGGTCTGAGTGAGACCCATATTTTTCCCTTGGTTTTTCATTTGTGTAGATTTTTCCTTTTTACTTCTTTAATTCTGTTGTTCAGGAATGTGTGGTAGCTTTTATTTCTGTTTGCTCAATCTCTTATCCTCTGGCTTTGTTCAATTCTGAAGCTGGACCGTGGGTGGTGAAATTTTTTTTTGCAGTTTTGAGATTTAATTGAGTGGGAAGCTGTGATTCAGAAACTATCTGCAGACAGTTGCCCCCTGGAACCCAATTCCTACCACCTTACAATCTGTACATGCAGTTAGGACAATAGGTTTGCCTCCTGCAATCAAAATGAAGAAAAAGGAAAAGAATTGGAAAAGAAAGAAAGAGGATGTGAGGAAGGCAGAAAGAATAAGAAGGAAAACAGGCAAGCATACCAATTAACATAAAAAGAGACAGAAAAGATTAAAAAATATACACAAGCAATCAAATACACAAACAAAAAAAACACTTGTAATTTTCCTAAAAAAGATAAACAAAAATTCTTTTAAAAATAGCATTCTAAAAGAAACAAAGGAACCAGGTTCAGTGGTTCAGCCTATAATCCTGTGCGTTGAGAGGCCAAGGTGAGTGAATTGCCTGAGCCCATGGGTTCAAGACCCACCTGGGCAACTAGGTGAGACCTTATCTCTACAATTAATTTAAAAAAAAAATTAGCCAGGCATGGTAGCACGTGCCTGTAGTTCCAGCTTCTTGGAAGGCTGAAGAAGAAGGATCGCTGTAGACCAGCAGGTGGAGGCTGCAGTGGCCAGGAGCAGTCACTGCACTCCAGTCTAGGTGACAGAGACTCCAACTCAAAAAGAAAAAAGAAAGAAAGGAAGTATGAAAACAATTGAAAACAGAAAGAAAGAAGAAAAACTAAAACAGAAAACAAACAAACAAACAAAAAATAAGCAAAACAAACAAAACTTACTGAGGTCATTCCTGTATCACCTTCCTTTCAGCTCTTATCTCCAGCCCCTCCTTTCTGCTCTCAGTACAGGCTGATGGGATTGTTTTCAGCATGAGTCAGATGTCCCCTGAACTACTGTGTGAGGAGGGAGGATCAGATCTGAACTCACCCTGCTTGTTGCCTCTTCTATCAACTCTCCACTCAGGTCTGACATGTTTCTGTTCCAGCATGGGGGAGTAGCATCTGTCTCTCTCTGATGAGGAAATAACTTCTAGGTTGCAGGTTGAAGGATGGGCAGAGCTGGGCAAGGCAATGCAGATCTCTGCTTTGTCCCAAGACAGAGAAAACCGCATCTGTTGATGTTTCCTCACCAATGGCAGGGCTCCTTTCCAGCCCCCCCCCACTGATCTTGAGGATCATGCTGTTTGATGTTACAGGTGATGGAATGGGCCGGCACCAGGTGGTGAGGATCAGCTGCTTTCCACTGCCTCTTCTTAGAAGAGCCCCAGGAACAGCAGACGATCCTGCATTGTGGGGAATCTTATCTCAAAGCAGTGGGGGCGGGAGTTGCAGTCACCTCTGAAAGAAAGCTCCAGTTGCATTAACCTGTGTATCCCCTCTGATGGACTTTCACTCACCCACCGCACACACCCACTCACCCAGAGTCTTTATGGACACTTGCTTTTGCAGATACTCTCATAGTCTGTCCTGTTCCATCGCCATCTTGCAGGAAATTGCCCCTGTTCTACATAAAGTTCAAACCCTTATTATGCAATTTTTGTTATCAACAATATTTGTATGAACAGGAAATGTTTATGTTACTGTCTGACTAAAATAATGACTTTAAATTGTGAGGCCAAATTTTAAAACCTTTTAGATGCATCAGCTTCTTTACATTCTATGTTCTTTATATTTTTATATTTCATCTTTACATTCTATATTCATTCATCTTTACATTCTATGCTCTTTACCTTTCTATGTTATATGTCTATTTGCAATGGAACTAGGGGACAAATAGTTTGCTGTGCAGACAGACCTACTAGAATTGAGTGGAGGTTTTATGGTTTGTACAGAATAAGGGCCAGGGCATGGTATAGATTCAGAGTCTAAAGTTTTTGTTATTTTTATTGGTTTTATGTTGTTTTCTTTCTAAATTTTCAAATTTTTCGTCTCCAAAATGATTGTATTAGACCCAAGTAATTCTGAGGAAGGTGATTTTCAATAATAGTACTATTTGATGAGACTAAAACTGCCTTATGAGTAATACTAAAGTTACCATATTATTCTTCAAAAATACGAGTAAGCAATTTCAATATTTAATCATAACAAATGTGTGCCTGAATTCTCTAGGCAGTGCTCTCAGAAAATTTCTGGACATCTGGGACAAACTTTCATAAAAATCCTATTGAAGAGGTACCTATGTTGTTTGCAGAATTTTCAGAAATGTAAAACTTTAGAAAACAAATGTACAACAACAAAAACAGAGTCAAGGTCACAGAATGATTTGAACATGAGAGAAAGTCATGAAATAGGACATAATTATTCACCAAGTAGGAAGTGAGATCAAAATCTCTAAACTGGAGCAATTTAGACTCCTGAGATCTTATTTACCTAAGTGCATTTTTCTGAAATGTGCCATGCTAAATTGGAATTGCTAGATTTAGGAGTCAGTTATCTGGCTCTTTGTAGAGCATTTTCAGTTATAAACCCCAAAAGCCCAGCTGTCTTTCATCATGTGATACTCTTCAAATAACCAGCCTTATAGTGGTGAGTCATTGTGCAGGCTCATGTCTCTGGACACTATTACAATAAAAGACAAGGTGCCACTAAATGTCTATAAATGACATTAAAGAAAATATTATCATTGGACATTGGATATATGTTATTTCATAGTCTCCCAACCAGTTATCCAAAACTGCATGTAGACATTTCTTGTAAGGATTCACATAGCTTCTATTAAGTATATCTAGTTTGTAAAAAACAGTGTTTTTTGGTGGTGTTGAGGCACATTAATTTTTCAACTCACTTCCTGAGGTCATTGAGAGGGTTTAATGAAAAAGATTGGTTGAAATAGATATTTTCATACTAATGAATTTACTTTATGTTATTATTTTCATATTCTTAACAGTCTTTAGAAAATATACCTAATTCTGTATTTTTCACATTTTTATTATACAAGATAAATTGAAAGAAAATATACCAAGATTATAAATAATAAATAATACACTGTGTCAATTAAATTACTGCACCACAGGCAATAGGAATAATAGCAGAAAACATTTAAGGGGAAATGAACTTAAAGAACAAAAAAATTCTGGCTACAGATTACTAAAAACTCATTTTACTACAGAACACCCTCACCAAGACAAAATGGATTAGCACTGAAGAGTCCAATAAAGATAATTTTGTCAAGGTCATTAGATGCTTAATAGTGTTTGGAAAGAAATGTAAAAGAATTGCACCTGGCTGTTCTCATGGTTTTTATATCAGGAAATTGAAAATGGTATGCAGATTGGTTACCAATTATTTTAGAAGATTAGTTACTGCATTTGCAGATGCATTTGAAGCATATCAGGCAGAGAGCAGTTTCAGAATCATCTGTTATAACTTCTAGTTACACAACAGGCTTCAGCCCATCAATTCATGTCTAATTATACTCTTCCATGTGAGTTCTAAAGTACCTCAGTGTTTCTATAATAAAGCCTCATTAAATTAGTTGAGAAACAATTTTGAAACTCTTTCTGCCAGGGCTAATGTCAATATAGATGCTAATTGCTCTGATAGTCTTTTGAGGGCAGTATTTACCTAAATGCCCTCCTTTTTGGTTTACCTTGTTTCTGTAACCACAATTGCCTCCTGACAATGAAACACCCACTGGAAAGCTATTAGTTTTACACTTGAGAATTAAATTGGATGATTATCATGAGAAATAAGAATAACACATTTGCCATCAAATCCTGCCAATCTGATGCCCTCAAAAATAATTGACTTTAATCTTGTCATCTATTTGCATTTCATATACTTCAATTTAATTAATATTTGTCAAATGCCTTTTAGGTGTGAGATTATTTGATGGAGTTAAAAATGAATAAGCTGTAGACGTCCTGTCATTCATGGGACTTCCAAACAAATGAAAGAGACAGTTACATACAAGGTAAATTATTGAAGGCAGACTATGATGAAGATTATGACATGATTGAAGTAAAGTGCAAGAGGTATGGAGAGAGATGTAGACTAGGGATGAAAAAAGACAGTTTGGAGGAAATTGCGTTTGAATAAGATACATGGAACTTTAACACATGGATGTTGGAAACAAGAAAAAAATGTTCCACATGGGTAAAAGCATGAATGCAGCAGAGAGAGCATATTTATATCATAACATGGTTATAGTTTTGGCATATCGTGGGAAGATATGGCTAGATAGACAAGCTGATACCAGATTGTGGATGTCAGGCTGAAAACTTTGTATTTCATTTTGCATACAAGGAGGTATCATTGAAAATGTTGGCCAAGAAGAGTAACAAGTTAGTATCCTTTTAGGTGGCAATATAGAGGACGTATTGGAGGAAGAAGAGACTAGAGATAAGGAATAGTTACGTTCCCACTTAAAGAATGCATTATATGAAGTAAAAGTAAGATTATTAGGAAAAAAATAAATGGAATTAAGACACACTGTTAATTCAGGACTTCTTTATGAAGTATTTTTATGTTTTTTGTTCATGTTTTGCATATTACAATATGTCAGAGGAGTAAAATTATCATAGTTTTGTACCACCAAATCTCAGAGAGAGCTAAAATAGGTCATTAAAAACCAGTCAGTAACCCAAATCTAAATTTAAAGATAGAAAGATAAAGAAACATTTGCTACAAATGCTTGTAGGTGCCCAGGAGAGATTTGCAGTTGGGACAGTAGTGATCTATGTCCTTCAGGGCATCCATGCAGAAGGTAATAAAGTAACACCACAGCAGGCACAGGCTCCCGCAAGACAGTCAGTTCAGGGCCCAGGCATTTTAGGACATCTGATTCATGATCATCTTGTGGCAAAGACAACACATCTGGACGGAGCCAAGAAGGCCCTTTAGGACTGGCTCTTTTATCTCAGACTTTTTCCGTATATTGTCCTATGATTATGCTTAGTTCATTAAGATCTTGATACTTGTGGTAAATTATCACCTAAAAATAAATTTCTGGCTTGCTCCAGATTATCTGACACAATAAAATATTTTTTTTTGTCTCACACTTTTAGTTATAGTTTGAAGCCATTCTCTCTTAAATTAAGATTATAAACTGTCTTCAAATTAATTTAATGGAAAATATATCAAGCTAAACTCTGTCTAAAGCAGAATCTCCCCTACCCAAGCTTACTGTGAAAAGTAAAATTCTGTGTACATCCTGACAGCCTGGTTTTGCTGAAGACTTATTTTGCCTCATGTCTAAGTCAGTTTTGGTTTAATTCAAGTTTTCTATTCTTTGAGGTCAATAGGGATTTGCTGTTTCTGATTAAATAGAAAAGGTATACACAGAATGAGACACATGCATTTGGATTAGTTTATGCTATCACTAGTAGTTAAGGTTTTTTGGATGACAAATAACAAAAATACACTCTAGCTGAGATGAGTATAATACATTTGAGATAGTCCTTGAAAGCATTGAAAGCGAGGATGGGGGTATTTGGTCCTGGAAAAGAAAACTTAAACATGAGTGAGTTTAATTTTTGTAGCAGGCAAAATTTTGAAGAAATAAAATAAATTTTCACTTCTTCCACAGCTATGTTTTCTTTTTTTTTTTTTAGTTGGAGTCTCACTCTGTCACCCAGACTGGAGTGCAGTGGCCGCTCCCGGCCACCACAGCCTTGACCTGCTGGGCTCCGGTGATCCTTCTGCCT